>NC_049907.1:28778693-28985037 GCF_001411555.2 Juglans regia
GACTAAATCGAACATGCCGAATTGTGAGATGTACAATGTGAATTGGATCATACATGTTTCGGGTTGTACATGTTTGCATGAGTATGGTAAAATGTAACATCATGTGTTCATGTTACATGCATGTAAGTCCATGTTTTCAAAAGAAAGTGTCAAAATCATGTTTTATCACGACCCCAAGTGCTAGGACAGGGAAATGCCCTAGTGGAACTCCTTGTCCACTATGGTGTGTTTGAAGTCGAGTGGAGACCCTTGAGTCGATGAAGTACAATAGACGGGTATCGAATGGATCCTTAAGGAAAGGATGTCGGAGCAAGGTTGCACCTAAAGCTAGTGAGTGCCATACGGTGAAGGCGAAATAAGCGAATTGCGGTAAAAAGAATATGTTGATGTCATGACGTAGTCACCTTGGTCAAGTGGATCGTTGGTTGATGCAGTAACTAGCGGGAAACACCTGGTGCATATGGGAACCGTGAGGTGTCCATTCATATAAATCAACAAATGAATAAGGTATTTGAGCTCTATGTTATGATACAATAAGACATGCCATGAGATGTTACGATGTGATTTGATCATAATATGAAACTGTTACAAAATGATAGGAATGACTTAATATGTTATGATATGAAAAGTATGGCATGATATGACAAGAACAAGAATTGAGCTCAAATGATGCATGTTAAGAAGTCTAAAAGATGAAAGGATAGTTTATGAAAAGTTTGTCGCATAAGTCAAGGTTTTTACATTAAGTTGATGTTCATGCATTTATTCATGCAAAGGATAGCTTATGATATCTACTTTATGTTGACGGTTTACTTACTGAGATTTCTTGAAATCTCACTATGGTAGTTTTTACTACCAATCCACACTCGGAATGGTAGAAGTTGTGGCAAGTGTTCTAGACCCCATAAAATCATGAACTTATATGGCTCTATGATAGAGGACAAGTATATCGTGGAGGCTCGTCATAACTTTACGGCAGATGTTTTGAAGTACACGGCCTCGCTTATGAGAGAAATATTAGTTAACATTAGTGATACTGAGATTGATGCTACTATTACCAACCCATTGAAGAATTTAAAATTTTGCTGGAACAAGGACCAGTTGTCGACTTTTCTCAAGAGGGACTCTAGGTCTACAGCTGATGCAAAGGAAATAGCAATGGATTTAGGTCTACTAAGACCTGAGCCTTCGAAGTCAGAAGGGGTCTATTGGTGTTTGACTTCGAATGGGGCCATGGTGATGAGGAAAGTGGAAACCTAAGACCTTTCGAAAGAAAAGGCAATGACTTCGTATCTTGTGAAACAATATTTTGATGGTCCCTGTGTTTTGGGCGATGGTTTTAAAACAATTATCTATTTTGGAAGAGTAAAATTTTGTAAGTTTCAAACTTTTTGAAATTTTATATTCGATATCATTTTTATTTATTGCCACCGACCTTAAGTAGTTAAGAGAATTATCAGCTACGAATTACTGCATACTCTTAGAATATAGGTGCATTGCATCTTAATTATCATGTATGAGGGGTATGTAGCCTTGAGTTACATGTCCCGGCACTTCATAGAGTGGTGGTATCAGAGCAATTACATCTCTAGGTAAACCCACAAGGTGCCCTAGGATACATGGTACCTGAGAATAGGATTGAATCTTATAGTTATAGGCTTTTAATCTTATAGCTATAGGTTTGAATCTCTAAGGAAGTACGCTTGGACGAAAGTATGTAATTTAGACTACATCTGTGAAGTGGAGAAGAAGTAATTCCTCTATGAGACAAGGCTAACAAGCATTGGTTTTATGCGTATTAGGAGGAATAGAAGAGATGGTGCATGGACAACAAAAATATGTTTCTCTGAGAACCCGAGAACAAGAGGCTAGGAACCCTCCACTAGAAGGAGGAAAAGCAATAGTGGAGGCTATCTACCAAATGATAGAAGTGGCACAGAATCAAATGGATCAAGGACAGAATGTTAGGCAAGAACCGCCTAGAGGAGATAATTGAGGATGTCCATTCAAAAGATTCTTGGTGTATAGATTTTTGAAATTTGAGGGCACGAAAGGAGCCCTGAGAGCCAACAAGTGGTTGATTGACTTGGGTACGACCTTTGATATTAGTAGGTGTACAGAAGAATAAAGGTCGAGTATGTAGGATACAAACTCTAGGGAAAAGCTAGAATATGGTGGGATATGAAGAGGCAATTGTTGGCACGAGAATTGGAGATGTGGCTACTCTCACTTGGGAGCGATTTAAGAGAGAATTTGATAGTTGTTTCTTTCCAGAGATGGCCAAGCAGTAGAAAGTGTTGGAGTTTGAGAACTTAACGCAAGGGAATATGACTATAGAGCAATGCACAACTCGATTTATGGAGTTAGGAAGATTTGCCCCTCATTTAATTGGAATAGAGCATATGCAAGCTTAGAAGTTTCAAGATGGATTGCAACCAAGGATTCAAAATCAAGTCACTTGTTTGCAGATAGAAAACTTCCAAGAATTGGTGAATGTCACCTCAATCGTAGAGGCGAAACAAAGGAGTTTGATTTCTAAAGTCCACATGAACCGGAAGAAAGGAATGCCCTACTCACCGGGAAAAGATACTAGAAAGAGAAATATTCCCTACGTGATGGACAAAGGAAAGGGGAAAGTAGTCAGAAGTGCAGTACCAGTTACACCCCCACCTTGTCAAAAATGTGGACGAAGGCATAATGGTGAATGCCGATCCACCATAGGAGCATGTCTCCAATGTGGTCAGATCTGCCACATGATCCGAGATTGCCCTCAGAACACACCTGGAGGAACGAAGATGCTAGGAAGCAAAGGAAAAACCATATTGAAGGCTAAAGTGTATGCTATAACACCAGGAGAGGTGGATTTGGAAACCGATGAGGCAACAGTTGCCGGAGTAATTACTGGTAACATTTACAACCCTACTCTAATTAGTAGCTTGTGTTTGTAGAGAATCCTTGAGTAACCTTTGTTACCCTTTTAGGTAAGGTTAAATTGATGCAACACATGGCATGTGCTTTATTTGACTCTAGAGCATCACGATCTTTTGTGTCTTATGATTGTGTGTAAAGATGTGAGCTAAATATGGAACCCTTATCCAAAAGAGTCCTAGTAGCTATTCTGGATAGAATGATTGTTGGATGTACTCGTATAGTTAAGAACTATCTATCTGAAGTCGTTGGTTTATCCTTAACTATCGACCTAATCATTTTCCATCTAATGGAGTTCGATTCAATCTTAAGAATGGATTGTTTATCGAGGCATTATACTAAGATAGATTGCCAAAGAAGGTAGGTAGTTTTCGATGTACCCTCCAAGGATAGAATTTGTTACATGGGAGAAGCAATTAGATTTATTCTGCCAGTGGTAACGCAAGACAAGTTAAGAAGAGCATGATGAGAGGAGCTACTGTTTATCTCGTAGTCATGGTTAGCCCAACGGAGGAGCTTAAAGGAGTCAAGGGAATTTTGGTGATTGAAGCTTTTTCTAAAGTGTTTGCTAATGATTTTCCTAGATTACTCGCAGACCGAGAAATAGAGTTAGTGATTGTGCTAGAGCCAGCAACGACACCAGTACACAAGGCACCTTACTGAATGGCCTTGATAGAGTTGAAGGAGTTGAAGGTGTAGATTGAAGAACTCCTTGAGAAGGGTTTTATTTACCCTAGTTCATCTCCATGGGGAGCGCCAATATTATTTGTAAAGAAGAAGGATGGAACCTCGAGAATGTGTATCGATTATCGAGATCAGAACAAGGTAACCATTAAGAATAAATATCCACTGCCACGGATAGACGATTTGTTGGATCAGTTACAAGGAGAAACGATATTTTCAAATATTTATCTGTGATCGGGTGATCACCAACGTAAGATCAAGGATCAGGATGTACCAAAGGCTGCATTCTGAACTCGTTAGGAATTTTGAGTTCATAGTAATGCCTTTTGAATTGACGAATGCCCTAACAATATTTGATACTTTCATGGCAGTATTCATTGATGATATATTGGTATACTCACGAGCTGACGAGGAGCACTGAGAACACTCAAGGATAGTGTTGAAGACTTTGCAAAAGCATCGGCTTTACGCCAAGGTTAGCAAATGCGAGTTTTGGCTCTTAGTAGGTAGATCCAGCTAAGATAGAGGCTGTGACCGAATTGCAAAGACTAAAGAATGTCCCTGAGATATGTAGTTTCCTTGGTTTGGCAAGTTACTACCATAGGTTTGTTGAAGCTTTTTCTAAACTCTCTAGTCTGATAATGGCATTGACTAAGAAAAATGCCTAGTTTGTTTGGAGCGAGGAGTGTAAAAGGAGCTCCCAAGAGCTAAAAAATTGGTTACCTACATCACCAGTGTTGCATGTGCCTAAACTACACAAGCCTTATGTAGTATATAGTGATGCCTCTACGACGGGATTAGGATGTGTCTTGATGCAAGAAGAACGAGTGGTCGCTTAGGCTTTGCAACAACTTAAGGATCATGAGTAGAATTATCCTATGCACGACTTGGAATTGGCTACAATAGTGTTTGCATTGAAAATTTAGAGACATTAATTGTATGGAGAGAAGTACAAGATATACATTGATCATAAGAGTCTCAATTATGTGTTTACTCAAAAGAACTTGAAATGAGATAGAGAAGGTAGATTGAGACAATAAGTGATAGATAAAGTATTACCCTGGAAAGGCTAATGTAGTGGCAAATGCCCTTAGTCGCAAGACTCAGGCTGAAATGCCATTGATATTGGCAAGAATGAGGAATCTGTAGATCAGAGAGTCGCCAAGAGATGTTGCATTAATAGTGGTACAAGAAATAATACCATTACCAGAAGAGGAAATCATAGAAGGATAGAGGAAGGATAAGAAATTAGAGATGCTTCGACAATGGATTTTAAGATCAGAAGGACCGCAACATTTTACAGTTGAAAATAAGGGAATGTTATGTTACAAATGTAGGAAGATAGTTCTTGATGTCCTAGAACTTAAGGAGAAGATATTAAGTGAAGAGCATTGTGCCCCTTACACTGCTCATCCCAGAAGCAGAAAGATGTATTGGGATCTAAAAGGTCGGTTTTGTTGGGAAGGAATCAAGAAGGATATAGCGAAATTTGTTGCAAATTATTCAGTATATCAAATGGTGAAGGCCGAACACCAAAGGCCAGCAGGAGAATTGCAGCCATTGCCAACTCCAGAGTGAAAGTGGGAAGATGTGTCGATGGATTTTGTTGTAGGTTTGCAGAGAACGTCATTAAGGAAGAATTCAATTTGGGTTATAACGGACAAACTTATGAAGAGAGCACATTTTCTACCTGTAGTTAATACATATTCTATGGAAAAGCTTTCAAAAATTTATGTCAAGGAAATTATTCGTTTGCACGGACTGCCTAAGTCCATAGTGTCCTATCGTGACACGAGGTTCACTTCACAATTCCGGCAGAGTTTGCAAAAGATGATGGACACAAATTTGAGATTTAGCAGTGCATATCATCCGTAGATAGAAGGATAGACTAAATGTACCATTCAAACGTTGGAAGATATGTTGCGAGCATGTGTATCGAAGCTAGGTGGTGATTGGGAGAGCCACTTGTTCTTGATAGAATTCACTTACAACAGTAGTTTCCAAGCACAATACAGATGGCGCCTTACAAAGCACTATATGGAAGAAAGTGTAGATCCCATTTGTATTGGGATGAAGTTGAAGAAGGAAGAATTTTAGGGCTGAATATTTGCAGGAGGTGCAAAAGCAAGTAGCATTGATCCAAGAAAGGATGAAAGCGGCCCAAAGTCAACATAAAAGTTATGCTGATAAAAGACGAAGAATATCAGAATTTGCTAAAGGTGATTGATTGGGTGTATGTTAAAATTTCACCTATGAAGGGAGTCATATGGTTTGGCAAGCAAGGGGAATTGTGTCCCCGTTATGTAGGACCATACGAAGTTGTAGAAAGAGTTGGTGCAGTGGCATATTGACTGGATCTACCGGTTGAAATGCAAGGAGTGCATAATGTATTTTGATGTGTTATATTTGAGGAAGAGCTTTGGAGAAAGAAGACCATTAGTGATGGAGCTTGGTAGTGTTCAACTTCGACCTAATTTATCTTATGAAGAATGGTCAGTACAGATTGTGGATAGGAAGTAGCAAGAGCTAAGGAATCGAAGGATACCCTTAGTGAAGGTGCTCTGGAATAATCCAGATTTCCAAGAAGAGACTTAGGAAGGAAAAGATACGATGAGGGCCAACTACCTTCATTTGTTTGTACTGTTGATTTGGGTTTTGTAAAGAATTTCTGTATGACTGTGTGTACTCTAGTTTGTCATGAATAAATTCATGTTTGTTTTGAATGATCTATTAGTGACGTTGTATGCATTATACCAGGATATGACACATACTAGAAAAACCCCATGTATGTCTGTGTCATCAACTGCACTAATTAGAGAAAGGTGAGAATGAAGTCGCAGGAACTAGCAAAGAAGAAGAGATCGCATGATGGCTGCTCATTGGGAATAGATGGAAAAGTTTGAGCATCATCACACTCGTGTGATGGATGCAGATTCTAGAGGAAATATTTTCCTACAACAAGCATTACCGCATGAAGAACGACAATCCCCACACGACCTGTTAGTATGGAAGGAGACCAATAGAACACATTTGCTTGGACTTGATCAAGAAGCTGACTCTAGTCGTGCCATTGAAGGTCGCGCGAATAGATATATGCCTTTTGACACTTCGGATATGTCTACAGATCATATTCGTTTCCACGAAGAGGGTCAACCTATCAAATACACTTAACTTGAGATAGAGCATAAGTTGAATGAGATGTGGGTAAACATGTATTTTGACTATGATCTAGATGCGATATTTTACTTTTCGAAACATTCGATGTCAGATGATGAAGATGATATACCACCCCCATCATCGTCTGAGGAGTCTACGGCTACTAATGTTCGAGGTAAGCTCAAAGTTGTTTTGATATCGTTTGTGATATTAGTATGTAGTTTAGATTTCGAGTATAAAATCTGTTTTTAAGGGGGGGAGGATGTGAAAACCCTGACTTTGCCAAGTGTAACACCATGCTCCCCAATAAAGACATTTTAGAATTTTGGGGAGCCAGTGTACTACAAAACTTAAACTTCAAAACTTTTCTTTTTAACAACGCGCCAGATGCGAAAGATTCCATAAATAAAATGAAATTTAATAAATACTTAAAATCCAAAAAAGAGTATTTGGAAGCACTTATTAAAAAATACACGAAAGTCTCATGTGCATATCAAAATAATTTATTTAAACCTTAAACCATGAAACTAATCATAGCATAATCTGTTAAGGCCTTTGCCTTGCCTCTCGAGGTCAAGTCCTGTCCTGCAGTCTCATCCTCATAAATACCATCACCTTGGGTGGTTTAAAAACATAAGGTTTATTGAAAAACGTTCATATTCATAAATACATACGTAAATAACATGAGTATGAGCATGAACTTATCTTTCACTTGTCATAGGCCAATACCCACTATTGACCCCCGTGAGTTAGGATTAGTGAATCTAACTAGATTATGATTCTACCCGTGGTTGCGGGTTGTGGAATCCATACAAAAGGAAGACATACTAGTGCACTACCAGCATGTACGACTTGGCAATGCAATATGCTCATAACATAGGTACCGTCTTCATATCATAATATAGGCCGTTACATATCTTGTCATAATCATATTTGCATACTTGTCATATCATAGATTTCAAAAGAAATCCCAAGCATACTTGTCATATCATATCATAGATTTCAAATGAAATCACATTCTTTCATGATTTTCGTGATACATGTTTCCTCACATAAAATCATGATTTTTCATAAATATTTTAATGCATATATCTTCACATAAAATCATGCATGGCTTTTCATAAATTATTTTAATGCATAACTCTAACATAAAATCATGACTTTTCATAAATCTTTTGATGTATAACTCCTTTCATAAAATCATGAATTTTTATAAATAACTTAATGCATAATACTTCACATAAAATATGGATTTTCGTAATTTTATCATGTCTTGGGTACGTAAAAAGAGGCTTCCAACGGAGGGTGTACATGCATAATATTTTTATAAAAGACAAGCAGCTTACCGTACACATGTATAAGGGTATGATCATGCTACTTACCTTGCAACGCTAATCCACTATTTTAGGCATGTAATCGGTCGCCTATAAAAATAAACACGTAATTTGCATAAATTTCTAATTAAACATGTGATTTTATTTAAAACCTAAACTAGTAAAATAGTCTATATTTTCTAAACCTAAATTCTTCCTAACACTAAAATATTCTCACCCATTAGTCATAAACAGGTATGGGTATTTTGTAATTTAACCCACACACTTAATGTTTCATGTACATAGTTCATGCATTTAGAG
Organism: Juglans regia; assembly: GCF_001411555.2. Taxonomy (NCBI): domain Eukaryota; kingdom Viridiplantae; phylum Streptophyta; class Magnoliopsida; order Fagales; family Juglandaceae; genus Juglans; species Juglans regia. The sequence goes on from NC_049907.1 coordinate 28,787,096, forward strand.
GAGGCTTACAAGAGAAACAAAGGTCGTGAGCTTTGGCTGTGACCTTCGGGCTTGGTGGTGCTTTATGGCGGAACTGGGGGGGTTGTCGATGGCTCAAGGCTAGAGGGCTTGGGCACTGGGTAGAGAGACAGAGAGAGAAACCAAAATCTTGAGAGAGAAGGAGATAGAGAGAGAGATGAAGATCAGCGAGAGAGATGGAGAGTGAGAAAGAGGGAATAAAACACTGTGTGAGGGAGATGGACTTATGTAAGGTGGATCGGGGCGCAGTGTAGCTGAGCTGTGGCTGCGTGGTGTGGACATTCTAGTGAGATGTGGTGAATGACGAGGGAGAACGTGGCTCTATGGGGGACTTCGAAAGTGCTGTGTTTTGTGGCTTGGAAACAAAACAGAGGTGCCATGCGTGGTTACCGTGCGTGGAGCTACCACACAGTGGCTGAGCAATTGGAAGGGGTTGCGGCATGGTTAGCTTGGCTTCAAGGTGGCGAGGCTGCTGGACTGACTGAGGGGAGGTGGTGGAGGTTGTTTTTGTTTTTTCCTGGATTTGTGTTGCTGGTGACTTGGATGTGGGCTATGAGAGAGGAAGGGGTAGTGGGACTTGTTTCCGTGGTGTTGCTTGGACTAGGGGAGGAGATGTGGAGGAGTTTCCTGGTGGTTGTTGTGTGGTGGTCTGTTGGACGGCTGAGGGAAGGTGGTTTGTAAAGCGTGAAAATGAAAGGTGTAATGTGTGGTACTGTGTAACGAGCATATGTATAGAAGAAAAAAAACTAATAAAAACCCTAGAGAAATAAATGGTAGTTAAAATAAATATAACTTATCCGATAAGTTCTTTTATAGGCTTTAACTCATTTATTGATCCTAATAAAATTATCCATCATTTATCTCTTAAAATATAGGATCAAGTAGTTACAATCTCCCCTCCATACAAAAATTGCGTTCTCAGAATTTGCTAGACCTAAACAACCTATTTATTCACCACATTCTTTCGCTGTCTTTATTCTAAATCCTAGATCATATAGTTGAATCTGTCATTTCTAGACTTTTAGTCCTTCTATATTTATTCTTAAAATCGCATAACCCCTCTAAAATGTAAACCCCAATAATGGGTTCGATTACAAACCTAATAGTAATTTGACTAGACAATTATCTAAATTCCACAAAAAAGAAATTAAAACTCTCCACATAGAATAATAAAACTCTCCACATGGAATAGTAAACTCAATAAATCGTAACCTAAGACTCTTCAAAGTTCAGATCCTAACTCCTATAATTCATACTGAGATAGAATTTCGTTAAGTATAGTACATATAATATTTCCAATAGTCATCATGAATAACACAACCTACATACCTAATATTCCAACAATAATTAATATTTCTAGTTGAGGAAAATAGTTACATGTGTTCTCATTGACGGGTGCATCCTTGTCACACAACTGTGTCAAGGAGAAAACTCGAGTTGGTGCCATATTCTTCTGTCCATCTCTTGTAGCTTGAGTAGTAGCTATGTTCTTCCCAAGACAATCTCGAAGATGATTTCCTTCCTTCCCACACTTAAAACATGTTCCAATCCCCATCAAACATTTCCCTGCATGCCTCTTACTACACTTCCCACACATGGGGAGCCATCCTATCTCACCTTGTCATGGCCATTGTCCATTATCCTGAAAAGGCCTCTTATCCCAATGTGATGCTAGTTGGAGTTGTAGCTGCTGCTATTGCTTCCTTTGATTATTGTAATCGATACTTTCTTGAATGTCTTCTTCAGCAATTCGGGTGGCCAGCTTCGTGAAAGTCCGAATCTTGAGAGTACGTACATGCTCCCTAATCTTGCGATTTAGACCGCGCTCAAATTTTTCAGCTTTCTTTTCCTCATCTAGAATTAAGTAACTGGCAAAACGGGACAGTTCCATGAATTTTGTAGCATATTGGTCTACTGTCATTGTTCCTTGGGTAAGATCTGCAAACTAACAGGCCCTAGACTCACGAAGAGTCTGAGGAAAGAAACACTCCAATAATATCTTCTTAAAACACTCCCATGTGATAGGGACTCCATCTCCTAGTTCCATCTACAAGAGTGCCCGTGTTGACTTCCACCACTTGTTTGAAAGTAGCATAAGTCACCTTATGGTCGTTTGTGCAATAAAGTGCCTCGAAGATCAACTCCAATCGTTTGATCCAACTCTCCACATCCATGGCATTTGAACTACCAACGAAAGTAGGTGGGTGCTGGCGGGATAACTATTCTAATGTGCATCCTACTTGTGGGCTTCTACCAACGACCATATCATCATTGACCATCCTTTGAAAGAAACATGTCGTTGCAGCAGTGAGTACTTCTGAATTCTCATCTTGTACGGTATTGTTCTTAGAGTGGGGTGTGCGTGGTCTTCTTCCACGGGGTGCCATTCTAACATAAATGTTTTTAAAAAGTCAATCAAAATGCATTCAACTACTAAAAGAAAAATTTATTACATACTTACTACAGGGCAGAAATTGCCTTGGAGAGACATTGGCCTAATTATTCCTTTCCTTCTTTTTTTCTTTTTTCTGAAAACTTCTCTGCTTTTAAAAAAATTTCTTTGCAAAAATTTTTCTTCTGTTTTATTTGAAAAGTCTACAGAATCTTTCAACCTGGTCTCTGATATCAACTGTAACACCACACTCCCCAATAAAAACATTTTAGAATTTTTGGCGAGCCAACGTGCTTCCAAACTTGAACTTTAAAACTTTTCTTTTTAACAACGGGCCAAATGAGAAATATTCCATAAATAAAAAAAATTTAATAAATACTTAAAATCCAAAATAGAGTTTGTGGAAGCAATTATTAAAACAAATACGAAAGTCTCATGTGCTTATCAGAATAATTTATTTAAATCTTAAACCATAAAACTAATCATAGCATAATCTGTCTAGGCCTGTACCTCTCCTCTTGGGGTCACGTCCTGTTCTTATCTTTCACTTGTCATAGGTCGATACCCATTATTGACCCCCATAAGTTAGGATTAGCAAATCTAATTAGATTTCGATTCTGCCTGTGGCCGCGAGTTGTGGAATCCATACATAAGGAAGACATATTGGTGCAGTACCAGCATGTACGACCTGGCAATGCAATATGCCCATAACATAGTTATCTTCCTCATATCATAACATAAGCTGTTACATACCTTATCATAATCATACTTGCATACTTGTCATATCATAGATTAATATTTCAAAAGAAATCGCATGCATACTTGTCATATGATATAATAGATTTCAAATGAAATCGCATTCTTTCATAATTTCCGTGATAAATGTTTCGTCACATGAAATCATGATTTTCATAAATACTTTAATGCATAAACTTTCAAAAAAAATCGTGCATGGCTTTTCATAAATTATTTTAATGTATAACTCTCACATAAAATCATGACTTTTCATAAATCCTTTGATGCGAAACTCCATTCATAAAATCATGAATTTTCATAAATAACTTAATGCATAATACTTCACATAAAATTGTGGATTTTTGTAATTTTATCATGTCTTGGGTATGTAAAAAGGGACTTCAAATGGAGGGTGTACATGCATAAGATTTTTATAAAAGACAAACAGTTTACCGTACATGCGTATAAGTGTATAATCATTCTACTTTCCTTATTCTGCTAATCCAGTATTTTCAGTATGTAATCGGTCGCCTATAAAAATAAACACGTAATTTGCATAAATTTCTAATTAAACATGTGATTTTATTTAAAACCTAGACTGCTAAAATAGTCTATATTTCCTAAACCTAAATTCTTAATAACACTAAAATATTTTCACCCGTTAGTCTTAAATAGGTATCGGAATTTTATTAATTTGACCCACACACTTAATGTTTCATGTACATGGTTCATGCATTTAGAGGAGGCTTACACGAGAGACAAAGGCCGTGAGCTTTGGTCGTGACCTTCAGGCTTGGTGTTGGTTCACGGCGGAACTGGGTGGTTCATCCGTGGCTCAAGGCTGGAAGGCTTGGGCGCTAGTTAGAGAGACAGAGAGAGAAACCAAAATCTTGAGAGAGAAGAGAGAGAGTGACGAAGATTAGCGAGAGAGAGTGACGAAGATTAGCGAGAGAGAGGGAGAGTGAGAAAGAGGGAATAAAACACGGCGTGAGGGAGATGGACATACATATGGTGGTTCGGGGCGTAGTGTAGCCAAGCTGTAGCCGTGTGGTGTGGACATTTCTGGCTAGATGTGGAGGCTGACAAGGGAGAACGTGGCTCTACGGGGGACTTCAAAAGTGCTCTGTTTTTTAGAAAGAAAACAAAGTTGCCGTTCGTGGTTGCCGTGCGTGCTATCACACGGTGGCTGAGCAACTGGACAGGGTTGCGGCGTGGTTGGCTTAGCTTCAAAGTGACGAGGCTGCTGGATGGACTGAGGAGAGGTGATGAAGGTTGTTTTGTTTATTCATGGATGTGTGTTGCGGGTGACTTGGATGTGGATTGTGAGAGAGGAAGGGGTCATGGGTCTTGTTTCCGTGGTGTTGCTTGGACTAGGGGAGGAGACGTGGAGGACTTTCTTGGTGGTTGCCATGTGGGTTATCTGTTGGATGGCTGAGAGAAGGTGGTTTGTGAAGCGCTAAAACGTGTGTGGTACTGTGTAACGAGCATATATATAGAAGAGAAAAAAATGATAAAAACCATAGAGAAATAAATGGAAGAGACGTGCATGTGCTTGGGAGTGGAAATCAGTTAGAGGTTTTATTATGAAGAGGAAATCTAGAATGCTAATAGTGTTTGGACTCTAACTCACGAGCTTGACATTTTTTTTTAATAATGTAGGCTTAACTCTAGGTTAAAATAAATATAACTTATTCGATAAGCTCTTTTATGGGCGTTGTCTCATTTATTGATCCTAAGAAAATTATCCATCATTTATCTCTAAAAATATAAGATTGGGTTGTTACACCAAGTCTCCATTCCTATTTTTGTTTGGAGAATTATTTCAGTCCCTAGAAGATTTTAAGGGTTGGAGGAAAAGCCTTAGAGTAATTTATATTTTCGGACCTAAAGAGTTCTAAAAAATAGGAAGTCCATAAGACATAGGTGGAGGAAGGAGCCCAACAAGGCCCATGTAGATTTCGGCTAGCAATGGTAGATTAAGGCTTGGCAGCCCAAATGTGATTTCTAAATATGGGTGTAAGCGCCACATGGCACAAGAAGGGCTATTTAGTCTTTTCAAGAGAGAAACCTAGGGAAGAGGCAAGAAGTGACACTTGTCCAACATGCAGGAGGTTCTAGAAGATGTGAGTGGAGTATGATGTCACCAAATTAGGGCTTACATGCCCACATTCAAGGCCATTTTAGAAATTGACACTTGTCAAGCTTGAAGAGGGACTTTCGGAGTACCTAGAGGATATCGCTTGGGAAGAGAGAATGGCATGTTCTAGATGAAACTTTTTGGAGGAGCAAGAGAGAGAGAGGGCAATAGCAACCACATGGGGGAAACTCAAAGTCATCTTGGGAAGACAAAAAGTCACTAGAAGTGACCTAGGGTTTTGTCAAGAGCAAGAGACACACCTTTTTGCCACATGGAAACCATGCACACTAGTAGGATTTCAAGAAAGATTAGGGTTTTATGTTTTTACCTTTGTGCCACCAAATGCATTGTATCTAGACAAGGGGAGAAGGGGAAAATTGGAAGGTAAGGCAGGAGAGGGTTTCGGATTTTGATGGCTACACGCAACCCACACAAGGCAACTTTTGGATTTCCCATGCAATCCCATCAAGGGGGAAAGGGAAGAGTCTTTTTGCCAAGTGGCATCCATGCAAAGGCTATTGGATATTTCTAGAAGGCAGGAAAGCTCTCTATAAAATGGCATGGTCGAAAGTCATGGAGGCCTTTTAAGTTTTCAAGATTCCTTCTAAGGGATTTTCGGCACTCACCATTTATCTCCAAGTTCTTACACTTTCTCACTACTTTCTCACCAACCAAATAATGGAGCTGAGTTGAGGGCGATTACTAGTGGTGTTCGGCTTTGCAAAGAGATGGGATATCAGAATATTTGTATTGAAAGTGATTCGGAATTGGTGGTGAGTTGGCTAACTTCGGGAGTTTGTACTTCATGGTATTTATGGGATTTTTGGGAATTACTAGAGGAGGAGTTAGTCGGCCTTCGTGTCTCGTTTAAACACCAGTTTAGAGAAGGGAATTAGGTGGCAGAGTTTTTGGCTCGTCTAGGAGAGGGAGGCAACACGAGGAGGTATTTTGTAGGTGTTGATTTGCCGAGTAATTTGAGAGGTCTAGTTGGGATGGACATGCTTAGCTTTCCTAGTCATTAGCTGTAATTTTGGTTGTGGATCTAGGCTTGGTGTCTGGTGGATTGTGAGTTTTGGTAGTGTGGTCATTTTGTTATTTTTATTTGATTTGTATGTATGGAAGGTTATTTATTTGTTTTGGGTGATATTTCTGATAGTATTCCTCTGCCACAAGTGTGGACTTTTAATAAAAGTGGGAGGAGGTTACTCATGGACATGTGACCATTTCTCTTTATAAAAAAAAAAAAAAAACACCACCATTTCTCTCCACCCTTTTCAAGAATCACAGGGACTTCTCCTATACTATTCGGCTTGAGGAAGAGCACTCGGAGGTAAGAATCATTTCATTGTGTCTTACACACACACACACATGGCCAAGAGGGAAAAACCACACTAAGTTTCGAATTTAGGGTTTTTCTCACACGTGTACACACTTGATTGAGGTTAAATATTGCATATTTTATATATCTAGAATCAATATATTTCAATTACTTATTGACATTAATATTGGTTTTGGTTGGATAAATAGTTAAGAGGCATAAGTCTAAGTTGTGATTTAAATTGTTTAATAGTATGGTTTATGCTTAATTTTATCACTTCTGATTTTATTGGATAATATATCTTCATATGCAAAGCACATTTTATATTTTATAGGCCAACACATCTACCACTAGATAGGAAAGCAAAGACGCGGACAGGAGATAATAAAAAGATCCCGAAGGATGCCAACTCACGCACGCATTCTTGCTTTTTGTTTGGATGTAAACGGGTTGCATGCACAAGATGAAATTTCAGTGGGAGCGTTGCGAGGAAAATAAAAAGAAGAAAGAAGCACATTTCAATCCCACTATAAAGTATGGGTTGCAAAAATATAAAAGGGTTGTGTTAAGACCTCAATGTTCACACATGAATAATAGTGGAGATGATGGAAATGGAGGAATGATGGTAGTTGTAGGACTCTGTAATGTAGAGTGTAATGAGGAAGGAAATGGCAATGGAAGTATACTGCTACTGAAAGGAAAAACAGAGGCCACAAGCTGTATGATGAAATGCAAAAGGGATAATGGATTGCTGCGGGAGTGCTTCGAGGGCTCCCTAACCTCCTTACAAATTCCACTACTAGAATATTCTCAATGCCTCACTTCCTCTTTCATTTCCTCTTTATTCTTACATTTCTATGACATGTAACTAATCCTTGCATTTGCTAGGCTCGTCGAACTCATTGATTAGGACCTCTCACTCCACCATAACAGTGTGAGCCCTGATTCGTGCAGTGTCTTGAGTGGCTCCTTCCCTCCCCCATTTCCTAGTATGCAAAAGATGAGCCATATAATGAAAATAGAAAAGGAAAAGAAATTATTAGTACTATTGATGCATCTTTTGTATCAATTTAAACTGCTTTGCATTAACTTTCAAACATAATACAGCAGATGTTCAAATGTTTAGATAAAACGTTCGCATGTATGTGCTTAACATTTAAACATAACAATTATCGTTAGAACATTAAATTATACGTGTTCGAACGTTAAGGGCATAACGGCTAAGAATTTTGAAATTATACACGTTCGCACGTATACCTTCCATGTTAGAATGTATGTGTTTTACGTGAGCTAGTAAAGATTTACGTTCGAACATAGAAAGCAAAATGATAAATAAATTGAAGTACGTTCGAACGTAAGTGCCACGTAAAGTAATGTTCAAATATACAAAATATACTTTCGAACGTGGATGGCATAACGACTATGTAATTGAAACGTCGTACATTCGAACGTTCTGTCAAATCTTTTGAACGTTATGGCACAAAATGTCCGAGTCAACTCAGTCATTCTTGAAAATCACGTACCATGATTCTAACTGGCCAAATGCCACCATAGAAATGAAGTATACATTTCAAGAAAATTTTCTAAGGTGACCATTTGGCCAATCGCATTCCATGGTGGCCAAAAAATGGAGTTGAAAATCCGGCTACCACTAACATTTAGTTTACACAAAATCCTACTAAATATTAGGAAAACAAAACATGTAAGAGGACAAAGAGGGATGCCTACCTTTTTGTGACGGTTGTGGTGGAGTTTGATGGTGGCAGTGACAATTTAGTGGCAGCGTGCAAGGGTGGAGAGATAACGGTAAGGGTTTGAAAGTGACGTTTCCCGTTTCGGTTTTAGCTTTTCGAAGAGTTTGTGACAGTTAAGTAATTAGATTAAAATTTAGACATTTCTTCAAGATCTTTCTCCGTCGTTGTCTACTGACAGGAAACTTGTGAACATATTACTCCATCTCTCTCTAGTTTGACAATATAACACTACTATTTGATTGACATTGTTAATTCAAACAACATGAAAATATTATTTGTAGTATCTTTTGATAGATATTGTGTGACATGACATAAATAACTTTAGACCCAATTGGAAATTAGTGTTCTTTTAGGTGTCCACTAATTCCTGAATTATCCAGTGTGGACTGTCTGAGATTATATTATCTGTATTGCCCATTTTTATTACTCCTACTGAACACATTTAGTATGAAGTTTCGGTGTCTTCCTCTACTGTTCTTCAGGTATACTGTTTGTAGCGTCACAATCCCTCTATGTGAACAAGTATACTTGGAGAACTATGGGGAGGTGCTGCCCAAATTTCTACTAACGTGGAAAGTAGTAGAGTGGCGGAATAAGTGCAATATGGATAATATAATCTCGAATGGGATAGGACCAACTACATTATCAAAAGAGCAGTGAGAATTGGAGCATGACCTGCATGTGAATTTTCTATGTACGTGTTACTAATAGATATATGTTTTTAGAAATGGACAAAAGTTGGATGCGTCTAGGCGATAGACTTGGAAAGGATTACACACCCTATTCGCGTGGAGTAAGAATCTTCATTGATTTTGCTCAGGCTTTTGTTAATAGTCGTGGTTACATTAAGTGTCCATGTCGAGGGTGTAAAACTTTATGTGCGATAGGGTTGGCTGAAGTTGAAAGTCATATATTTGTGAACAGTATGGATCTGGGGTATACCTGATGGCTACTGCATGGTGAGCCGTATGCACAGTCAGCGGATGCATTATTTGCCACACATGGATGATGATTATGAACGAGATGAGATGGAGGAGATATTGGGTGACATTGGAGCTGGGATGTTTATGGATGAGGTTGACAATAATGCTTCAAGTGATTCTAAAACTTTCGCTGCAATGTTGGAAGATACAAAGCGTGAGCTTTATCCAGGCTGTACAAAACATTCTAAAATGTCGTTTATTGTACGGTTGCTTCACATTTAGTTATTGTGTGGAATGTTGATGAAAACAATAAACATGGTATTGGACTTATTTAACGAGTTGCTTTCCGAAGAGTCTACATTGCCAAAGAACTTTTATGAAGTGAAATAGTTGAGAAAGGGATTAGGGTTTGAGTACAAGTCCATACATGTATGCAAGAATGATTGTGTTTTGTCCTAGAAGGAGAATGAGGAGAAACAAGCATGTCCTGTATGTAGAGAGTCGATGTAGAAGGGTAAGAAAAATGTGCTGGTTATTAAGGTGTTGCAATAGTTTTCCTTGAGACCTAGGTTGCAAAGACTATATATGTGTAAGAAATTAGCTCACGATATGAGGTGGCATGAGGAGAAAAGAGTTAAGGATGATGCATATATGAGACACCGAGCTAATTCACTTGAGTGGCAATATTTTGATGAGAAATACTCAAAATTTGGGATAGAAGCTAGGAACGTGAGACTAGGACTCACAACCGATGAATTCAACCCTTTTGGGAATATGAGTACAAGTTATAGCACTTGGCCCGTAGTGTTGATTCCGTACAATCTTCCACCATAGAATAGCATGAAGGCGCCCAACTTTTTGTTAACTTTACTTATCCCTATCCCGAGATCACTTGGGAATGACATTGACGTATTCATGCAATTGTTGATTGAAGAGCTGAAAGAGTTATGGGAAACAGGCATCAGAACTTATGATACATCCACATTAACATCTTTTCAGATGCATGTTGCGGTAATGTGGATGATAAATGACTTTCCGGCATATGAGAATTTTTCTGGTTTGAGTACTAAACAGAGATTAGCATGTTCGATGTGTAATAAAGAAACTGCTAGTAAGTGGTTAAAATATTCCCAGAAGTTGTGTTTCATGGGTCATCGATGTTATCTACCAGCAAATCATGCATGGAGAATAGAATGTGCAAAGTTTGATGGGAGAGTAGAGGATAGAATTGCACAAAATTAGTTGTCTGGAGAAGAGATAGTGGAACAATTGGTACATGTTAGAGCGAACAATTTTGACAAAGGTGGGGGAAAGAACAAGAGAAAATGAGGCACAATAGAATTGAATTGGATAAAGCGTAGTATTTTTTTGACTTGCCATATTGGTCGTCCTATATGTTGCGACATAGTTTGGATGTAATGCACATAAAGAAGAATATCTGTGATAATATACTGGTTGCATTGATGAGCATTAACAAAAAGAAGAAGGACATGATCAAGACAAGGCAAGATCTTGAGCTAATGAGAATTAAACATAATCTACATTTGTGGGTGGAAAGCAATAGGGTGGTCATGCCGCATGCATGTTTTACGATTGTCATTGATGGACTGCTGCACATGGTTGCAAGGTGTGAAGTTGTCATATGGTTATGCTTCAAATATTGGTAGATGCGTGAGCCTTGATGATTGGAAAATTAATGGTTTGAAAAGACATGATTCTGATGTATTTTGCAGAAGTTATTATCGGTGGTAATTTGTGGGAACCTAACATCTAATGTACGTGTCGGTATATCCGAACTCTATATATTTTTAAGTATTTGTGCACTCGGGTAGTAAATCGAGATATGTTGCAAAAGGTGGAAAAAGACATTGCTACAATACTATGTAAATTTGAGCAGATCTTTCCACCATCATTTTTCAAAGTCACGGTCCATTTAGCAATACATTTATCCCGAGAGGTATTCTTGGGTGGACCGGTGCAGTTCCATTGGAAGTATTCAGTTGAAGGATATTTGGGTCGAATAAAGCCATTGCTGAGAGTAGAGGCCTATATACACGATGAATGGTTAACATTTTGCTCTCTATATTTTCGTGGTGTTGAGACACGATTTAGTCATCAAGAGTGAAATGCTGACCTTTCGCTGATCTTGCTGCTCCGCCTCCTCGCGAGCTATCAGTGTTTTCCTAGAATGTACAACCCTTGGGTGCACAAACGGGTTACGATTTAACTGATGGAGAGTTGGGTAAAGTTCGGTGGTACGTGCTAAATAATTGTCGGGAGATTGATGACTATCTCATGTATGTCGTTGCATGCTTCAACTAATTCTAGTTAAAAAAGTTTAACTATAACTTTTGTGCTCAAAATAATATTATTTTGCACATATATACATTGAGCAGATGCACAAACTTAGGATAGAAGAAGTGTAACAGCCCATTTTTAGTGTATTTTTAATTGAATGATTATTTTTATTAATTTAAAAATTGATTCTCTTGTTTTAAATTGTCAGATATTTTAGTGGGTTTATTTTTATGATTTTTAATTTGTTAGAATTAAATTTGATAGGTTTCCTTAATATTAATTATTGTTATGAATTTAAATTTCTCTTTATTTTAAATTAGTTTATTCTTGGGTTTAATTATTTTATTTTCATTTAATCACTACGTTTAAATTATTTTATTTAACTTGCTGTTATGAAATTATTTTCGTTGGATCATTTTTGTGACCCAAGATGTGAGGATTAGACCTCATTTCTTTCCCTCACTTTTATTTTTTCCCTTTTTCGTTCTTCTTCTTTTCTTTGTCCCCATTTCTTTTCCCCTACTCTTCCCGCGCGCGAAGTCCCACTCTCCCTCTTCCCCGTGCGTGTTCTTCTTCTCCACCCAGCCACCGCTATGCACTGCTGTGCACCTCACCGCCCGTCCCATTCCCTTCCCCACCAGTCGGCGACCACCACCCTTCAATGTCAGCCTCTCTCGCTCTGTTGTTTGTCCCCACGCTCAATGCAAAGCCGCGGCACCTCTAGTGTTCGCGCACCGCTGTTGCGCCACCTCCGGCAACCATTTCTTCACCACTTCATCATCGACCTCATAGCAACCTAATGCACCCATCCTCAGCCCCGATCCGCCACCGGTGAAACCCCACCATCAATATTTCCGTTTTGGATATTTTAGCCCTCAACTGCCCTCTACGCCGTCACCCACGGCCAACCACCACCACCATTAGCTTCACCGACATCCCTAAGCCTTTCCCTAGCAATCTCAAGTCTTGGTTTGTCCCCGTTCGAAAACTAGCATTTTGAGACCCATGGCCACAGTGCATTTTGCACTGTTATGTTGCTGAGCCGCTAATTCTTACACCTCCGTGATCCTTCGAAAATTATAATAAAACACTGTAAGTATTTTTCCAAAGAACTTTCATAATTTAAATGTATTTTTACACTAACTCATATTTATTGTGAACTGCCTGGTTGGTTTTGCCTGACTGAGTCCGAGGAGTAAGGGGGTCGGATGGATTGGTGGATGAAGTTGTTTGTGTGTTTGGGTTGTGTTGAGTGGTGTTGGATGTTGGTTATTAAGATGTTTCATGTACATGGCATATTTGCACGCATGATCATGTTTGTAAAGGAAGCTGGGTTTTCGTGTAATTGCATTCATGTTCATGTGTTTATTGAAAACTGGATTTTCATGAAAACTTATTTTTGGGTGCGCGTGTATCACGACCCCAAGCCGAGATGGGGCATTATCACAGTGGCGCTCCTCTGGTCACTTGGGAGCGGAATATACTGAGTGACGTCCCCTGGATTGTCGCTGGGCGACAATGGGATAGGACGAGATGGTGCGCTCTCGTGCCGACTCCGTGGTCCCTCTGCTGGTGGGGGCTAGAGGATGCTTGGCCATGTACGCGTTGGGCGCGAAAGTGGGCATTGCTCTTTCCTTCACATGGCGAAGTGAGCTAGGACGTGCGGATGGTCCCTAGGGGAGATCATGGTGCCTACGGTAAAATGGAATATTGGACTATTTCTAGAAAAATAGCGTGTGTTGGATATGGATTTTCTGTGAATCATTTTTTGGAAAAATGTTTTACCGATATGTTTGGGCCAAAATGAGATTTTGGCGTGCGTTGGAAAATATTCATTTTCAGGAAAAATGAAGTTTTGGGGCATAATGCATATTTCATCATATGCATGCATGTTGGTAGCATTAATGCATTAATAATCTCGTGGTTGTTTGGTTTATACTTACCTGCGGTACCCTTTTTGGTAATGCAGATTTTGATGCAGATGAAGTTGAGGGTGAGCCTGAGGATTCGGCTCCACCTGAGGAGTGATCTGGGATCACTCATTTTGGTTTGGACTTGTATTATATTTTACTTTGGGATGACTGTATAACTTTTAAGACTATTTATTTTGGAGACTTGTATTAAACAATTCTGGTACTTAGTTGGCTTAAATTATCCGCTGCATTGTTTTTGTACACTGTTGCATGTACACACACTTGACACTATCTTTGGAATACGTGACAGTGTTGTCACCATCCGGGTGTCTCGATTTCCATCTTCTTGTACATGGGGGTCGGGGGCACTAAAGGTGGTATCAGAGCGGTTCGGCTCTGGGTAAACCCTCATGTCCCTTAGGTGTGGTACCAGAAATGTTTTTTTTTTTTTTTGAAGTTGTAAGTTAAAATTATTTATTTTAAAGTATGATATATTATGGGTTTATTTTTATTTGAATTTATGTTGTATTATTTTATTTTTGGTGTTGCTTTTAAGTTGTGTTGGATTTTGTCCGGGATTTAAGCAGGGTTAAAGATTGCTCTATGACAGGAAGATGGTGAGACCAAGAAGGCCAGCTGATGAGCTTGAGGATGAATTACCAAGGGGCAATGGGAATTACGCCATAGCAAGGGCGTTAAATAGGATGACGGAGTTCCTCCAACAGAATTTTTGACCGCCGAAAGGAGATCAGTATAGGGCAGTGCAAGCCGGGTGCACCTATGAGTGCTTCTTAGCGCATAGGACCCCTGCCTTTACTGGTGAGGAGGATCCACTACGGGCTAGAAGGTGGATTGAAGATCGTGGAAGAACATTTGAAGTCTGTGGGTGCACAGAGGCCTAGATGGTATTGTATGGAAGTTACTTGCTACAAGGTGAAGCGGCAAACTGGTGGCAGACTAAGCGGCAACTCCTAGAGATGGAGTTGGGATCTTTTACAGCTGTGTCTTGGAAGTGTTTCAAGAAAGAATTTGATGACCGTTTCTTCCCAGTTTTTGTGAGACGACAAAAGGCACGAGAATTCAATAGTTTGGTTCGAGGAGATATGACTGTCGAGCAATATGCCAAAAAATTTATGGAGCTTGGTCGGCTCGCTACCCACCTCATTGCTATTGAGGAGTTGCGAGCCGAGCGTTTTCAGGAGGGCCTGTGACATGACCACTATTGCGGAGCGGGAAAATAGTTTTGCAGTAGGCTCCTCTCCGGGTTAGAAGAGGCGGAGTTTTATTGGTGAGGGGAGTAGTTCTGGGTCGCCACATAAGTTTGTACAGATGACTGGGGCCTGTTCGCAGGCAGCCTTTGGAGTTCGTGCGGGAGGCTGAGCTCCAGTTTGTAATAGGTGTAATAGAGCCCATGAGGGCGACTATAGCCAAAGGGGATCTAGTGTTTTAGATGTGGCCAACCGGGTCACTTTGCTCGTGAGTGTCCCAACCAAGCTCAAGGAGGTCAAGGAGGACGAGGAGGTCGACGTGGTGGGAGGAACAGCCATAGACAATTGGTACAAGCTTGGGTCTATGAAGTGACTCCCGGTGATGTGAATTAGGAGGCTCCAGAGACTCACAATGCAGGGGTGATTACTGGTATGCATTTAGTTTAATTTTTGGATGTGATGTTTGGCGTGGGTTGTTTTTTTTTTTAACTTCACTGATATATGTGTTTGCCTCAGGTAGAGTTCGTCTATATGATTTTTATGCATGTACCTTGTTTGACTCTGGGTCGTCTCAATCTTTTGTATCCGCAACTTTTGCACGGATGTGCAATCTAGTCACAAAGCCTTTATCACAATCCTTGGAAGTGACTCTTCCAAATGGTGAGATCGTGTGGTGCTCCAAAGTTGCTTTAGGTTGTCCTTTGGATTTTGGTGGGAGGACACTTGAGGCAGATTTAATTTTATTCAACTTGCTCGGGTTTGATATAATTCTGGGTATGGATTGGCTGCATCGTTATTCTGCTAACATTAATTGAAGGAGTCAAGTAATTAGCTTTCAACTTTCGGATGGAGACATTTTGGAATTCGTGGGAAGCAAGTTGAAAGCAAGACCAGCAGTTATATTGGCTGTTCAAGCAAGAAGAGACATAGCTTGTGGAGCAGATGCCTATTTGGTTCAAGTGGTGTCTACACCGTCTGAGAAGAAGTCTTTAGTGGATATTCCAGTTGTGGAAGAATTCCCTGATGTGTTCGTAGATGAGTTGCCCGGGTTGCCTCCAGTTCGCAAGATGGAATTTGCTATCGACCTGGAACCTGGGGCTGCTCCTGTGCATAAGGCTTCTTACCGTATGGCACTGGCTGAGTTAAAAGAGTTGAAAACTCAATTACAAGAACTGGTTGATAAGGGATTTATTCAGCCTAGTACTTCGCCATGGGGAGTGCCTATTTTATTCGTCAAGAAGAAGGATGGTTCTCTCAGAATGTGTATAGACTATCAAGAACTTAACAAGGTGACCATCAAGAACAAGTACTCACTTCCTAGAATCGATGATTTGTTTGATCAACTTCAAGGAGCAGCTATCTTCTCGAAGATTGACTTGAGATCAGGGTACTATCAATTGAGAATAAGAGACAAGGATGTGCCCAAGACTGCTTTCAGGACGAGGTATGGGCATTATGAATTTAAAGTGATGTCTTTTGGGTTAGCTAATACCCCTACCGCTTTTATGGATTTGATGAATCGGGTGTTTCGTCTTTTCTGGATTCTTTTGTGGTGGTGTTCCTTGATGACATTCTGATCTATTCGTGAGATTTGGAAGAGTATGCTTGTCACCTTTCCCTGGCTCTTGGGAAGTTAAGAGAGCATCAGTTGTATGCTAAGCTAAGTAAGTGTGAATTTTGGTTGGAAGAAGTTAAGTTTCTTGGACATGTGATTTCCCAAAAGGGAGTGGCTGTAGATCCTAGTAAAGTGGAAGCTATTTTGTCGTGGCCTCGCCCTTCAACAGTACGTGAGATACGGATTTTTTTGGGACTGGCCGGTTATTATCGAAGATTTGTGGAAGGATTTTCTCGGCTATCTGAACCGCTCACTACCTTGACTAGGAAGAATACTGAGTTTGTATGGTTAGACAGATGCGAGAGAAGTTTTCTAGAGTTCAAGAGGAGGTTGACAATGGCACCTGTTTGGCACTCCCGGAGCCACACAAGCCATTTGTGATTTTTAGTGATGCATCCAAGTTCGGGTTGGGATGCGTTCTTATGCAAGAGGGACAAGTTGTTGCCTATGCATCTCGTCAGTTGAAAACTCATGAGAGGAATTATCCCACCCATGATTTGGAATTGGCGGCTATAGTTTTTGCTCTTAAGAGTTGGTGGCATTATCTATATGGCGAAGTCTGTGAGGTTTACATTGACCACATGAGCTTGAAGCATCTATTTACTCAGAAGAACCTCAATATGAGGCAGAGGCAGTGGTTAGAGTTGATTAGCGACTACCAATGTGAGATCAAGTATCATCCAGGAAAGGCGAATCTAATCGCTGATGCTTTGAGTAGGAAGTCTCAATAGGTAGACGAAGCAGAATCATCAGATTTGGACTCTCTCCTTTGTGGGATGAGAAGATTTCTTATTGAGAGTTCACAGCAAGAACAATTATTATCTTCAGTTTTGGATGTCTAAGTAGTTGATTTTGAAGAATTGAAGACTCTCCAAAGAAGGGATCCAAAGTTGTTGGCCATCAGGAAGAGAGTCAGGAAGTCTAAAGGACCCTTGCACTATAGTTTGGATAAGGATGGTATTCTCCATTTTCAGGATCGTAGGGTGATTCCCCGAGATTTAGAATTTAAAGAACGAATTTTGGCAGAAGCTCATGCGGCTCCTTATTCAGTTCATCTAGGAAGCACAAAAATGTATCGAGATTTAGAGAGAAATTTATGGTGGGAAGGAATGAAGGTGGATATTGCCATGTTTATTGAGAAATATGACACGTGCTGTCAAGTTAAGGCTGAGCATCAAAGACCAGTTGGTAGACTTCAACCTCTCCCCATTCCGGAGTGGAAGTGGGATGATATTTCTATGGATTTTGTTGTGGGTTTGCCGAGGACTCCTAGTGAAAAGAACTCAGTTTGGGTGATTGTTGATCGATTGACCAAGAGTACCCATTTCTTGCCTATTAATAATGCCGACTCTTTGGGTAAGTTGACTCGGTTGTATGTCAAGGAGATAGTGCGTTCGCACAAAGTACCGAAGAGTATCGTGTCATATCGGGACCCGTGGTTCAAGTCCCATTTTTGGAAGAGTTTGCAGGCAGCTTTACGTACTAAGTTGAAGTTTAGTACTGCATATCACCCTCAAACCGACGGTCAATCAGAGCGTACTATCTAGACTCTTGAGGATATGTTGCGAGCTTGTGTCATGGAATTTTAGGGGAGTTGGGAAAATCATCTGCCGCTAATTGAGTTTGCTTACAATAACAGTTTTCAGTCCTTCATTCAGATGGCCCCGTATGAAGCTTTGTATGGGAGGAAGTGTAGATCACCCTTGTATTGGGATGAAGTTGGCGAGAGTAAATTGATTAGGCCTGAGATAATTCAAGAAATGAAAGATCAAGTACATAAGGACTAAAATGGCAAAAGCCCAAAGTCGTCAGAAGAAGAGACTTATCCTTCGAAGTAGGTGATTGGGTTTATCTCAAGGTCTCTCCTATGAAAGGCGTTAAGCGCTTTGGTAAGAAGGGAAAGCTTAGTCCGAGGTATGTTGGCCCTTTTCAGATTGTAGAGAAAGTTGGGCTTGTTGCTTATAGAGTTGCATTGCCGGACTATTTTGGGGAAGTTCATGATGTGTTCCATGTGTCGTCATTGAAGAAGATTTTTGGCCAACAAGAACCACGTTTTGTTGACCCTAAATGTATTCAACTTCAGCCTAACCTTACTTATGAAGTTCCCCCAATGCAGATCGTGGATTGGAAAGAGCAAAGGTTAAGGTCCAAGACGATACCATTGGTGAAAGTGTCATGGGGCAATCCGTTGGCTCAAGATTTTTCTTTGGAGAGAGAAGCGAACATGAGGGAGCAATATCCATATTTGTTTGTTTAGCACTGGCGGTATGCTTCTTAAGTCTGCTCTTAGTCGAATCTTATTCCTGTCTTGGTTTTAATATTTGACCTTGCCAATTTCGAGGATGAAATTTTATTTAAGGGGGGAGGATGTAACACCCCTTATTTTAGTGTATTTTTAATTGAAGGATTATTTTTATTAATTTAAAAAATGATTCTCTTGTTTTAAATTGTAGAATTTTTAGTGGGTTTATTTTTATGATTTTTAATTTGTGAAAATTAAATTTGATAGGTTTCCTTAATATTAATTATTGTTATGCATTTAAATTTCTCTTTATTTAAATTAGTTTATTGTTGGGTTTAATTATTTTATTTTCATTTAATTACTACGTTTAAATTATTTTATTTAAGTTGTTGTTTTGAAATTACTTTCGTTGGATCATTTTTGTGACCCAAGATGTGAGGATTAGACCTCATTTCTTTCCTCCACTTTTCTTTTTCCCCTTTTTCTTTCTTCTTTTCTTTCTCCCCATTTCTTTTCCCCTGCTCTTCCAGCGTGCGATGTCCCTCTCTCCCTCTTCCCTGTGTGTGTTCTTTTTCTTCACCTAGCCACAGCCGCGTGCCACCGTGTGCCTCATCAGCCTCTCTCGCGCCGCCGTTTGTACCCACGCTCAACACGAAGCCACAGCGCCTCTCGTTTTTGTGAGCCGTCTTCGTGCCACCTCTGGCCACCATTTCTTCACCACTTCTTCCTCGACCTCATAGCAACCTAATGCACCCATCCTCAGCCCTGATCTGCCACCGGTTAAGCCCCACCATCAATATTTCCGTTTTGGATATTTTAGCCTTCAACCGCCCTCTACAGCGCCACCCACGGCCAACCACCACCACCATTAGCTTCACCGGCATCCCTAAGCCCTTCCCTAGCAATCTCATGTCTTGGTTTGTCCCCGTTCAAAAACTAGCATTTTGAGACCCACGGCCACAGTGCATTTTGCACTATTATGTTGCTAAGCCGCCACTTCTTGCACCTCCGTGATCCTTCAAAAATTATAATAAAGCATTGTAAGTATTTTCCCAAAGAACTTTCGTGATTGAAATGTTTTTTTGCACTAACTCATATTTATTGTGAACTGTCTGGTTGGTTTTGCCAGACTGAGTCCGAGGAGTAAGGGGCTCGGATGGATAGGTGGATGAAGTTGTTTGTGTGTTTGGGTTGTGTTGAGTGGTGTTGGATGTTGGTTATTAACATGTTTCATGTACATGGCATATTTGCACGCATGATCATGTTTGTAAAGGAAGCTGGGTTTTCATGTTCTTGCATTCATGTTCATGTGTTTATTGAAAACTAGGTTTTCATGTGAAAGGATTTTTGGGTGCGTGTGTATCATGACCCCAAGTCGAGATGAGGCATTCTCTAAGTGGAGCTCCTCTGGTCACTCGTGAGCGAAATATACTGAGTGACGTCCCCTGGATTGTCGCTGGGTGGCAATGGGATCGGACGAGATGGTGCGCTCTCGTGCCTACTCTGTGGCCCCTCTGCTGGCGGGGGCTAGAGGATGCTTGGCCATGTACGCGCTGGGCGCAGAACTGGGCATTGCTTGTTCCTTCGCATGGCGAAGTGAGCTAGGATGTGCGGATGGTCCTTAGGTGAGATCATGGTGCATACGGTAAAATGAAATATTGGACTATTTTCTGGAAAAATAGAGTGTGTTGGTTATGGATTTTGTGTGAATCATTTTCTGGAAAAATGTTTTACGGATATGTTTGGGCCAAAATGAGATTTTGGCGTGCGTTGGAAAATATTCATTTTCGGGGAAAATGACGTTTTAGGGCATAATGCATATTTCATCATATGCATGCATGTTGGTAGCTTTAATGCATTAATATTCTCATGGTTGTTTGGTTTATACTTACCCGCAGTACCCTTTTTTGTTACGCAGATTTTGATGCAGAAGAAGCTATGGGTGAGCCTGAGGATTCGGCTCCGCCCGAGGAGTGATATGGGATCACTCATTTTGGTTTGGACTTGTATTATATTTTACTTTTGGGTGACTGTATAACTTTTAAGACTATTTATTTTGGATACTTGTATTAAACAATTCTGGTACTTAGTTGACTTAAATTATCCGCTGTGTTGTTTTTTGTACACTGTTGCATGTACACACACTTGACACTATCTTTGGAATGTGTGACCGTGTTGTCACCATCCGGGTGTCTCGATTCCTGTGTTCTTTGACATGGGGGTCTGGGGCGTCACAAGACGTACATAATATAGAGGCAAGACATGAGGAAGAATTTTCGGGATGGTTTGAACAACGTGTATGAACTAAAATTACATATATGTTAAATTTTGAAACTTTTAACTCTGGGTAACTTTTAGTAAGTATATATTATTTCAATTGATAGATTTTGGAACAATGTGCTTGTGATCTCGGATCAGTTTCTCCTGAATTGTATGCGTTGGCCTGTGGTCCCTCAAATAGAGCATTCTGATACACTGCATGCACGTTCGAGGTTATAGATTCCATACTTTGGACCGTGAACGTAATAGAAAAACTCAAGACTGTGGTGTGTTGGTCGAGGGAAGTCATGAAATAGATGATACTGACTATTATGGTGTCATATGTGATATTATCGGATTGAAATATCTAGGTGGGTTTGTAACATGTCTTTAAATGTGATTAGTGAGATCTAGGCGATGGTCGGGTTTCGATACATAATGGTAATCATTTTATGAGTGTCAATGCTGCATCTAATGGTACGAAGATGATCCATTCGTATTGGCTTGTCAAGCTGCCCAAGTCTATAACTTGATTGATCCAATGAAAAACATTGATGAAGATAGTGGATAGATAACTTGGTGAGTCATAAAAAAATTTGTCCCTCGAAATATATATGAAGCAGGAATGAATACGAATTACGATAATAGTGGAGATGAAGATGACACTTCGATTGCAGAGGCCTACCAAGAAGATGGAGAGGGTATTAACTTGTTTGTTGACCTCGGTGCACTCAAGTTGCTCCCCTTGTGTAGAGATGACGTCTCACCCATCTATTTCGACCCATCCGTATTAAATGATCATTCAATTCAAGTAAGTGAGCAAGAAGAAGAAGAAAACAAAGAAGAATCTAGGGAGAAAGTGGATTAGGAGGACGAAGAAGAGGTTGATGATGATGACGAATATGTTATTGAGGGAGATTCTGAAACAAGCATGGAAAATACATTTGAAGATGAAGAATAAAAGTTGTAAATGTTTTATTCATATAGGTGACAATAGAATATTATACCTTTCATAATTTCTTCTAATTAATTTTCTTTATCATATTAATCATTTTCAAGAATGCTGCCAAAACGACAACGAAAAAAATGTGTCTCATCCGCCAAGTCCAAGTCCCGAACCCATCAAAGAAATGTCGTTGATAATTAATTATTTATTAATACTTTTGTCTCAATAACTATAAACTTATAATTATACTATTATCTATTAGTTGATGCATCCGCTCGTCGCGGTCGTTGCTATACACGTGGCATTTCACTTGAGAAAAATAGAAGGTACAAAAAAGCCAGTATCACAATTCCTGATAATTCTGTTAGAGGAGTGGGTGATAGTGCAACAATACTTTCCTCCTATATTGGCATAGTAGTCCGAGCTTATGCTTCATTTTATTTGCGATCACGGCCAGATGTTTCGAATGAGATTAAGGAGCACATTCGTAGTCGTGTGCTGGTGAGTTTACTTTCAGAGTACAATTTTTTCACCAAGATTAGTATATCATATTCTTGGTGTAATTCACTTATTAGGACGAATTTGACCTTGACTTTGGCCTTAGCGAGGATTCGAGAACTGTGAATGAGTTGATGGGGTCATAAGGGACGATGCCATGATCACTTCAACAAGTTTGAGACGTTGGAAGAGGTTGCGTAGTCCCCTTTCCAGCAGATGAAGTTGGACGATTAGAGAAAGTGTTGTGATATTTTGATAACTCCAAATTATCAAGTATTCTAGATTTATATCCTTTAATTATTTAAATTTATATTCGTTCTCTATATTATATGTATATATTACAATTAGCATTCTTAATTAATTTTGTAGCACTAAATTCTACAATTGTAAAGAATAGATCCGCTCTGACTGTCCACCATCGTGCCGATTTAAGGTCAATCCATCGTCTTGTTGATAAAATGGTAACTAATAAATTATAGAATTCATTTATTTTTCTGATATTGTTTTGTTGAAGTACTAATATTATTTTTTTTAAAATTACGATTGTCGCTTTGTTAGAAACGTGATTATTTTGATAATTTTTCCCTCATTCTTGTCTATGTTGCTGCTCACACTAATAAGCATAGTGAGTGGATGGATTCTGTCACTGTAAATAATTGTGTAAGCGGTGTTAATTTTGTTAAATACATTATGCAACATTTCTTTTAATACGTTACTTATTGTGTGTTTTCTCTCAAATTACAGGAAAAAATGATGGAGATGTAATCAGCTTCTTGGGAATCCTCTCCAAGGGACATGGACATATTCATGTAAGTGCTCAGGCCCAAGTCTAGTATGGCAAGAGGTTTGGGACGATCTTTCAAGCATTCCAGTTCATCCTCCTCAACCTCATCGACTTCACAAATTAATAATCTTACCAAAACTTTAGAAGCTGCACGGCACGAGAATTAGTATATATGGTCGAGATAGCAAGAATTAGAGTCTCTCTTAGAGTGAGTCTCATTTAGAGATGCATTTGTAGGACCAACATAGAGACCAGGAGAAAAGAATATGTAGTGAAGTCCAAGAACAAGTGCAGCGGGAGATGTTGGTGCATATGGAGCGTGTTATGTTATCGCAACAGAATCGCGGTGGGCTTGGAAAAAAGAATAAATGAATTTTATCAATGTATATAACTTTTAATATCTAATTTTGAAACTTTATAAGACATTGTTAGTTGTGAAATGATGGTGCGTAATATGATACAAATGATATGTTTTTTTTAATTTTATGAATTTAGTATTGATCTGTACGTTCAAATGTAAATAAAAAATGTTCGAACATTGGTTCACATTGGAACCAACGCTAGAACGTAATTACACAAAATTATAATATAACATGTTTGAACGTACAACTGAACGTTCAAATGTACTCACCCTTAAACGAATAAAACCTTCGAATGTTAAATGATTAATGTTCGAAGAAACCTTCAAATGTATCTCTTGCATTTCGGACGTTTCTTCGTTAACATTTGAACTAACGTGCTAATATTATACTCGTTACATTTGAACATTGGTCCATTAACGTTTGGACGTATAAACATTCGAACGGAAATATGATACGTTCGAACTATAATCAACGAACATCAACATCTGTCATTTGAATGCCGATTGGTCAGGTTGACGTTTGAACTTTCGATTGGACGTCCAAACGTTACTTTTTGTGATAGATCCCAACCATCACAAAAAAAGGAACGTTTGAACGGAACACCAAATAGAACACCTCTAGCTGTCACTACATGTATTTTTAGTGACGATGCAACAGTAAACCGTCACCAATTATTTTATGTGATGCACATTGTAACAGCCCGTTAGAAATTCATAGGTAGAATTTCTATTGGCTTTAGGAGCCTCGTGGAAACTCCATAGGTTTTCATGAATCGACTAGTCGCATAGGTCTTAGTCTGTCAACAAAGTCAGTGTTATCACTCACTATGGTGCCATAAGTGAGATTCTAATTATTTGAGTAGTTATAAGTGTCAGAATGTGTTATGGTCTGCGCCATTAGACTTAGTTGATTATTTAGGATTTAAAGGCGTAATTAGTCTATATTCATATTTTCGGACGAAGCGTCTGTTTGAAAATATCAAATTATTTTTAGGGGCACTTCGAGGTTGAATTTCGGTAAACAATTTTCACTGTAGGTTAATATGAATATTTATGAATTTTTAGTGCTAAGTTTATGATTCATTTCTCTGGAGTGAATAGTAACCTCGATAAGCACACCAATTGTAGTGTTTCAAAATCACAGTGTGGAATATTCAAATTAGATTAGAGAAGTTTTATTTGGACACTTGGCACCATAAAGAACGTTTGATGGATTTGAAGGAATCAATGTGTGAGATCATGCCACCTGAGTAAAAGTTTTATTCCATCTGACCAATCAAATTGTGCCAAACCAAAGATGATTTCCACTCTATTGAAATCCTATATGGTTGGAGTCCAACGGAGAACCCAAAAGCATGGTTGAAATCGAAATCCCAAAAGGTTTTATCCAAACCATAAAGTTGACTTCCAAAACCTAAATGAATTAGTTTCTAGCATTGTGTTTAATAGTTTGATTAAAATACTTCCACATGCTATTAATCCTTCAAATTTGTATTAGAGCATCATTATCCAACCTTGTTAACCTTGAAAAATTGATTGGGTCAAGTGATATTGGATTTGGGTTTGATAGCAACCCAAACCCTATTAAAACCCCAAAATTTAGACCCATTCGGTTTGGGCCCATTAAGGCCCACGAATTTAACCGCATTAGCATTGCTTCTTAGCTAAGTTTTGCACCCCCACTTGTCTGGCCAGATCTTTACAAAAGAAGGGCCTAGAAGGTTTTTGAAGTACAAAGCTAGAGGGCCACCTCACTCTTTCACTTTTACACTCCACCTTGAGAAAAGATCTTGGGCTGATTTTTGTCTATTGCAATGGGAAGAAAAGGCCAACACTGAAGGCTTCTTTCAATCCTATCACTTTCATAACTTGT
The DNA here is from genome assembly GCF_001411555.2 of Juglans regia. Classification (NCBI taxonomy): domain Eukaryota; kingdom Viridiplantae; phylum Streptophyta; class Magnoliopsida; order Fagales; family Juglandaceae; genus Juglans; species Juglans regia. The sequence continues at coordinate 28,812,370 of NC_049907.1, forward strand.
GTAAGGGGCTCTCCAGTCTACTTCCCACGAAAAACAACCTTCCTTTACATTTTTCCTTGATAGAACACAAATGACACTCACAAACAGTTTTTCTTATCTCTTTTGCACACCTGATTCGAAGCTTTTGTAAGTATTTTTTCACAAATTTTCCTTCATGAAAGTTGCTCCTTTTGGAGTTTATTTTACTTGAATATCTTATTTGTTCCATTCGCAATTCATTTGATTCGTACAAAGTTGTTTAGACCCCACAAAGGTCATTCTGGACGATAAACTGCATAGTGTGTTATATTTTGGAGTTTTTGACCATGCTAATGAATAGATCTTGGTCTGAAAATTTTATGGAGTGCTGTTAACATGTGTATATGATTATTGGTTATTGATTTGTTGCATGATTAAAAGTTTTGGTGAAAGATTTTCTTAGATCTAGAAACTTAGAAGCTGGAAGAGGAAAAATACTTTCTATTTTAAGAAAGTTTAAATCTTTTATGGTTTAATCTTATTCCAATGGTTTTGATATTTTTTTGGTGATTTTTGGAGTGAGGATGCAAAATCATTAAGGTAGGGGTAAATTGATCATTTTCCCATATGTAGAGAGTAAAATGATAATTTTACTCTAAGCTGATATTTTTTCATATTCCTAATTGTTAGTGATTAAGTTTTAACTTTTAGAAATCACTACTTTCAGTTTTTCGTGATCGCACTTGAATTTTGTCTAGAAGCACGAAGACCGAGGTAAGTTAACTTTTAACTTACTAGCAATTTAATGTGTATGAGTGATAAGTGAGGGAACTAAAGTGTATACATACATGTTATCATATGTGTCATGCCAAGTCATTACACATTTATCTGTTACATAAAATTTATTCTGTCACAAATTATTCATCTGTTACACAAGATATTCTGTCATGTATTGCTATACATTGCAAGTATGTCATGTTAAGTTAAGCATGTCATCTGTTACATGTATGTCATGTCATGTAGTATTTACTGTTGCAAGTATGTCATGTTAAGTATGTTGTCTGTTACATGTTATGCCATGTTATGAAATATTTTTATCTCAAGTAAATCATATTTTTTGAGTTACGTTCAAGTCAATTATGTCTAGGATACTCACGATGTAATTATTATGATTGTCTGAGCATCTCCATTTGTAATTCACGCAAGGTACTTCTACCAAAATCATTTTGATTGTCAGAATTCAGTTCAAGTTTAGTTATGCAGATACTCCTGGCGTAATCATTCTGATTGTTAGGGTATCTCATTTAAAATACTCATGATAGAATCATTTTGATTGTTTGAGTATCCCCGACAGAATATGTTGGGTGGAATCATTCTTATTGTTCACTATTTAAGACAAAACGACTGGAACGACTGATAGAATCATTTTGATTGTCAGAATTCAAGTCCAAGTTCATGTCAAGTAAAGAAGTATGTTCATGTTCATGTATAGTTAAGTTTCAGTTCAAGTTCAAGTTTATGTCAAGTTAAATTTCAAAATTCAAGTACAAGATCATGTTAAGTCAAGTCTCAAATCAAGTTCATGTTAAGTCAAGTCTCAGATCAAGTTCATGTTAAGCCAAGTCTCAGATCAAGTTCATGCCAACTCAAATCTCAGTTTAAGTCCAGTTCAGTTTAAGCAAGTCAAGTTCAGTTCACGCTTCAATTTAAGTTATGCCAATTATGCTATGTTGTATGTTAAGTTATTCTATGATTACTTATGATTTGATTATGTATTTATTCTTTTATTGCCATGCATGCATCATTAACCTGTGTGTAGGTTTTATGTTAACTTGTTGAGATTTGTAATCAAATCTCACTGTGGTAGTCCCAACTACCATTGCCCCTGAATGATAGATGTTATTACTGGATCTGAAGGAGAATCGGGAATTGACCTACTTGAAATGGTCGACTGTGCGAGGGTGCGACGTAGATGATAGTAAAGTAGTTACTTCAGATTACTACTTGTATTTGTGGGATTCAATCTCCAGCACTCTTTTGATCGTAGTCATTTTGAACTAGCGTTGTGATCTCAGTTGTTTAGTACGTCATTATGCATGAAGTATGTTTTAAGTATTTGGGATATTTCAATTTGGCGTATAGTATTGCTAAAGAAAAAAATTATCCGCTGCGAATATTATATAATGCTAGATGCATGTTAGGAACATTGTATCTTATATGTCATGAACGGGGGCAGGTAACCTTGTGTTGCATGTCACGATGCTTCAAATTTCTGTTCAATCCCAAGCGGAATTTGGGGAAGTCATAGGGTGGTATCAGAGCAATACGTCTCTGGATTTAAATCTACATGTCCTTAGGAAATGCACCAAATATTAGGTTTGAAATTTAGTCCTCATTAGGTTTGAGTTTCTTGAAGTATGAGAGATAGTATGTGGTTGTAATACGTGTACTCGTGTGTTTCGGGAAGTGACACATGACTCGCAGTAGGATACCTCAAAACCCTTAGGGAGCCACAAATCAGGAGAATTAGAATTTCCCGATGGATGGGGGATTAGCTGAAGCTGTACGTCTGCTAACTGACGTGCTTAGACAACAACAACAACAAGCGCATGTACCCAAATCCGAAGTTAAGGGTTGTCCGTAAGAGCTGAGAAATGGATTATGGATCTCGAAAGGACTTATGAGATCTGTGGATGTACTGAGGACTATAAGGTTCTATATGCTAGATACCTATTCCGAGGAGAAGCTGGAATATGGTGGGATACCTGAAGGCAACTTCTGATACAGGAACTAGGAACTCTCGCTGCTTTGACATGGGAGAGGTTCAAGGAAGAATTTGACCACATATTCTTCCTAGATTCTATCAAACAACTGAAGGTGTAGGAGTTCACGTCTTTAATTCAAGACAATTCAACTGTAGAGCAGTACGCAACTAAGTTTATGGTGTTAGGAAGGTTTGCACCACACTTGATTTCTACTCAAAGGATACAAGCGCAAAAGTTTCAAGCAGGACTTCAGCCAAGGATCTGTAGCCAAGTAGCTTGCCTAACAATAGAGAATTACCAAGAGTTGGTAAACGTGGCCGCGATAGCAGAGGCTGAGCAGAGAGGTCTAGCAATCCAGATCAATACAAACAAAAGAGAACTTCATTGTATGCTACTGAAGAAAATTTGGAAAAGAAGAAGATGTCTACTGGACCAGATAAGGGAAAAGACATCGAGATTGGAAGCTCAATGCCGACCACATACCCAATATGTGGGATGTGCAGAAAGAACCATGGAGGCAAGTGCAAACTTACCTTAGGACTCTGTTTCAGATGTGGCCAACTTGACCAGTTGATCAAAAATTGTCCCAAAAGAGGCCGGAGAAATGGAACTGTTCCCAACGGAAATTCCAAAACCAAAGCCACGACCTCCAGTTCCAGCTCAAGTGTATGCAGTCAATTATAGAGATGCAAATGATGGCACCACCAGAACTGAAGGAGCTGGCGCCGTCACTGGTATTTTTCTAAGACCTTTGTATTGTTAAGCTCGTTTAAGGTTGATTAGATTGCAATTGATGGTATTATTGCATTATTGATACTTTGGGTAAAGTTAAATCATTGAGGTTTATAACTTGTACGCAATTTGTGTGACGCCTCGATCCCCTCGTATGGCAATGCAAAGATCGTGACGTCAAGATGATGACAACACGGGTCACGCATCCCAACGAAATGTGCCCAAGTGTGTGCAACATGCAAAAGTGCACAACAAAAGTCGCAGCGGATAATATAAATAAGTCAACTAAGTACCAGAAATTTAAATACAAGTATCCAAAATAAATTACCTTTAAAAGTTATACAGTTATACCAAAATATATCACAAAGGGAAAATACATAAACAGATAATAAAGCAAATCTTGATACATGAGAGCAACCCCAAGTCGCTCCTCCAACGAAACCAAAGCCTAAGGTTCATCATCCTCATCTGCAACAAAATCTGCGATACCATAAAATTGTACCACAGGTAAGTAAAAATCCAAACAACCCTCAAGATAAAAATGCATTAAAGCAACCAACTAACAGATCCCAAAATGTCATTTTCCCCGAAAATGATTATTTTCCAACACACGCTAAAAATCCCATTTTAGCCAAAACATAAAATCTGACATTTTCCCAGAAAATGATTTACATAAAACCCAACTATTTATCGGACACTGTAGGCGGGAATCCCAGGCGGGACTATACCACCATCCCTACCGTGTGCACCGTAGGTGGGAATCACAGGCGAGACACAACCACCATCCCTACTTACCGCCATACCTACCGCGTGCACCATAGGCAAGAATCACAGGCAGGACTCTACACCATTCCTACAGTTCCTTTTCTTTTTTCTCAAACCAGTCAATCCAAACATTTCAAACATACTCAAAATCATTTTTTACATGAAAACCCAGTTTTCAAATAAACACATGAACATGCATGCAATCATGCGAAAAATCAGTTTTCAGTTACAAACATGAACATGCATGCGAATGCAATGAACACGACCCGATAACAATATCCAACAACCAACAAATGTCAACACAATCCAATCACACAATCAACTTCATTCTTCCTTCTCCAGTCCGGCAAAACCAATTAATTCACAGTAAAATGAGTTAGTACAAAAATATATTTAAATCACAAGAGTTATTTGGGAAAAATACTTACAGTGCTATTTTATAATTTCCGAAGGATCACGGAGCTGCACGAAGTGGTAACACAGAAATAGAACAGTGCCAAATGCACTGTGGCCATGGGTCTCAAAAACCCACTTTTGAACGGGTACAAACGAAGACCCGGGATTGATAGGGTAGGGTTTAGGGATGTCGGTGAAGCCAATGGTGGTGGTGGTTAGCCGTGGGTGGTGGTGTAGAAGATGGTTGAAGGCTAAAATGCTCAAATCAGAGATGGAGATAGATGGCTTCATTGGTGGCGGATCGGAGCTGAGGTCAAGGATGAAGCGGTGAAGAAATGGTGGCCGGAGGTGGCGCGACAGCGGCGCGCAAACACTAGAGGTATCGCGGCTTTGCGTCGTGCGTGGGGACACATGGCGGTGCGAGAGAGGCTGAGATTGAAGAGTAGTGGTCGCTGGCCGGTGGGGAAGGGAATGGGAAGGGCAGTGAGGTACACGGTGGCGTGCGGCGGTGGCTGGGTGGAGAAGAAGAAAACGCACAGGGAGAGGGAGAAAGGGACGTTGCGCGTGGGAAGTGAAGCAGGGGAGAAATAAGGAGAAAAAAAGAAAGAAGGAAAAGAAAAAGAGGAGAAAAAGTAAAAGGGAAAAAGAAAAAGTGAGGGAAAGAAATGAGGTCCAATCCTCACATCTTAGGTTACAAAATGATCCAACGAAAATTATTTCAAAACATAACTTTAAATAAAATAATTTAAACACAAAGACTAAGTAAAATAAAATAATTAAATCCAAAAACACAATAATTTTAAAACCCACAAACAACTAATTTAAATTAAAGAACAATTTAAATAATGAACAATAATTAATAACAAGAAATCACATTAAATTAACAATTAAAAATCATAAAATAATATAACGTAAATCATCTAAAATTTAAAACAAGAAAGCTCATAATCTTAATAAATGCAATAATTAACTTAGTCAAAATACACATAAATACAGGGTATCATAGTTTGATTCAAGCGAGGCCCTATTTTTAGTGATTTTGGTATTGTACGAGAGTTCAGTTTGTACTCCGAATTGTTACCAGGTGGTAAGAGTAACATTTCTCTTTAAGAGTACTTCTATTCATACCAGTGTAGATTTGAAATACCTCTTAGTAGTACGAGGAAGGATATTCAACTTTGATGAATTAGTATCCCACATATTTGGAGTTTTGTTTTGATTCTGAGATTGCAATGAAATTTGTGTTCGGAAGAGTAAAGTGTGTGCGAGAAGCTTTGGCGTTAGTAGGATTCACTTATGATAATAGTTTTATCCAGTCGCGAATAAATGGTTTCTGGCAAAGCACCATGTTTGTGGAAACATAAATCGCTCTTATATTGGAGACAATTATATAGGGAGTAAAATCTTGGTCTTGAGGATTTACATGAACAGTAGGAACATATTCTTTGGATTAGAGTCAGAATAAGAGGTAGCTCATGATGGATAGAAGAGCTATGTGAATCATAAGAGAGAAAGTCTTGAGATTAGATTAATACCTGAACAATTATCGAGATACCATCTAGGAGGAGGAACATTTCATTTTGACTTTGAAAAAGTAAGCTAGTCCAAGACAGATGGAATTCCTTAAGGAAATAGAGAAAGTGATTTCAATTATGTAAGGATTCAGATTTTCCAACTGAATTACAAGGACAATTGAAGCATATCGCTTATATTTTTCTAAGAAAAAAAAAAAGGGTTTTGGAAGATTATCCACTTGAAGTTTTAGATTCAAAGAGTATATAGGTATGACTTAACCTACTTTGCGGAATGACTCCATTACTAATTGTTGATTAGACTGAGAGACTTAAGGAATGATAAAATTTCTGTGGTAGATATATATGTGGTGAATAACTCTTTGAGTAGTAAGGAAAGTGGTGATTTCACTTAAGCAAGAATTCAGTATCCTAGAAGGTCAGCCTAGAAGTCATTAAGTTTAGGCAGTACACTTTGGAAGTGTGATACCTTTCTTTTATATGGTGGTAATTATTTTGTGTATCCACGTGATGATTATAGATAGAATAGTGTGGACTACGAGAGGAAGGCGTTACTTCATGAAGAACGTTACCTGCCTCTACACTTGATTACATGGGTAGACCGAGTAACATCAAGGCTAGGATGGCACAGGACCAAGCAGAGTCCAGCAGAGCAGCAAAGAAGCGTGTTGCAGCGTCAGGCTCATCCATGTCATCAAGTCAGCATGGACATTTGCTAGTTGAGGGTCATGAGGCAGAGAGCAAACATAAACAGGTCATACAACATCCCGAACCAGGTTACCACGGCAACATGGTGTATGATTCAGAGGATGGCACGTTCAGTGATAGACAGTAGGTTTGGTGAGCATCATCTTCTCCTTATCTTATTAATGGTTACTTGCATCAATTTTGGGAACGAAATCTTTTTTTTTAGGAGGGGAGATTGTAACAGCCCATTAGAAATTCAAATGTGGAATTTATATTGGCTTTAGGAACCTCGTGAAATCTACATAAGTTTTCACGAATCAACCAGTCGCATAGGTCTTAGTCTATCAACAGAGTCAGTGTTATCACTCACTATGGTGCCATAAGTGAGATTCTAATTATTTGAGTAGTTATAAGTGTCAGAATGTGTTATGGTCTGTGCCATTAGACTCAGTTGATTATTTAGGATTTTATGGCACAAGTCTATTTTCATATTTTCGGACGAAACGCCTATTTGAAACTATGAAATTATATTTAGGGGCACTTCGAGGTTGAATTTCGGTAAACGATTTTCACTGTATATTTAGAAATTTTTAGTGCTAAGTTTATAATTTATTTTTTTGGAGTGAATAGCAACTTCGGTAAGCGCACCAATTGTAGTGTTTCAAAATCACAGTGTAGAATATCCAAATTAGATTATAAAAATTTTATTTGGAAACTTGGCAAGATCTTAGTCACACTTAGTGAATAGTATTAGAAATTTGGCACCATGAGGAATGTTTGATGGATTCGAAGGAATCAAAGTATGAGATCATGCCACCTAAGCAAAAACTTTATTCCATTTGACCAATCAAATTGTGCCAAACTAAAGATTATTTTCCAACTATCATTCCCTCCGAATGGTAGATCTTGTTATAAGATCTGAAGGAGAATCGGGAATCGACCAACTGGAAATGGTCGACTAAGCGACGGTGCATTGTAGATGATAGTAAAGTAGTTATCTCAGATTACTACACTACAACAAAATGTGTCTTTTGTGATAGAAGAAACTGTCACAAAAAAAAGGGCAAACCGTCACTAAACATATCGGAGTTATTTATTTATTATAGACAATAAGTATATAATTTTTATATAAGCATCTATTTGATCCTTATTTTCTTTCTCTTTAGTTTATAATAAATAAGTATATTTACATATTCCAACTCTACTTATTTAGTAGGTTCAAGATTTTTTTTTTGAAGAGTATTTTAAAGGTTATATTATAATTTTAATTATTATCATTCTTAAAGTATAATTTTAATTATTATACTTAAATTTCAAAGGTTATAATATACTTTTAAATATTATAATTCTTAAAGAGTTACTTTTATTTGTTATTACTTAATTTCAAATATTATTATCAATATTTAATTATTACTTTTCTTAAAGTTTCTTATTTTAATTATCATACTTAAATTTCAAAGGTTATAATATAATTTTAATTATTATAATTTTTAAAGAGTTACTTTTATTTGTTATTACTTAATTTCAAATATTATTATCACAATATTTCAAATCCATATCACAACATATTCACAATAACTCAAACTATTTACAAACTATACAAACAATAATCACAATATATTCACAATAACACACAATATATTCACAAAATATGTATTAACAAAGTTTAAGGACAATATATTTGTAACAATGTAAACATATTCAAATGTCATTCACAAATAATAATTTAAATTGCTCAAGTCCATATCACAATATATTCACAATAACACACAATATATTCACAAAATAATATGCCACATGTATTAACATAATCCTAAACTTGAGTAAGCAATAAACATGTATTAACAAAGCCTAATGACAATATATTTCTAATAATGTTTCTTCAAAACGTCATTCAAAAGTAATAAACACAATATTTCAAATTCATATCACAACATATTTACAATAACTCACAAACTATTTACAAACAATAATCACAATATTTCAAGAGTAAGCATAAAATCACAACAACACACTGATAAAGTTTAGAAATATACCTAGCACTCACAATGTCCTCTTACAAATCAAAATCTTCCAACTTCCCAAAACAACCAATCCTTCAAAAAAATACAATACTAATTTATTAGAAATATTCTATAACAAAAACACAATATAAATATCATAAAATTCAAAAAAAGACAATAAATCAAAATTTTTTCTTACCAAAACTCAACTCTCTCTCACTCTAACCCTCTCTATGTCTCTCTCCTGCAGGAGCCTCGGGCCAAAACAACTTTCAACTCTCTCTCTCTCTGTTGCGCGCACGGGAGAATAAGAAATGATCCGCTTCCTCCCGTGCGCGTACTGATTAAGTTCTAAAATTATTAGTTTAAACGTTCAAACGTTACGTCCGAATGTTATATTCTAAAATTATTCCCGACCAGAACGTTCAGACGTTTACAGTACACGTTCGAACCTAACCTTTTTCTGAGATAACATAAAATCTAGCGGGAAAGTTCCCGCACTTTCCTCATATATGTTCGAATGTATCACAATTTTTCGTTCGATCGTTCGTAGATTTACAGATGAACGTTCAAACATCTAACTTAAACGTCCGAACGTACATTTCATCAAAATGTTACCATATTTGAGCGGGAAAATTTCCCGCACTAATTTAACTAACGTTCGGACGTTAACAGATTTGACATTCGGATGTACATAATTTTTTGGTGATTTTCATCAAATAACGTTCGAACGTATAGTATAAACGTCCGAACGTCTGAATAATCACACAGATACCTTAATCGAGCGGGAAATTTCCTGCCTCTTAGTTTAACGTTCAAACGTTAACTTGAAACGTTCGAACGTACGACTCTTACTATACTTATTAAATTCTTTATTATATACTAAATTATAATATAATATATATATTACATTGTATATATCTATAACTATATACTACATTGTATAGTGTGATAGCATAATACTTTAAATGAGAACATAAATGTATATAATATATAAACTATACCATATATATTAATCTTAAGGATATATATTAAACTGTTACTTATTAAATTCTTTATTATATACTAACTTATAATATAATATATATACTACATTGTATATATCTATAACTATATACTACATTGTATAGTATGATAGCATAATATTTTAAATGAGAACATAAATGTATATAATATATAAACTATACCATATATATAAATCTTAAGGATATATATTAAATTGTTACTTATTAAATTTTTTATTATATACTAACTTATAATATAATATATATACTACATTTTATATATTTATAACTATATACTACATTGATGTCTGAAGATACGTACGGCCAACTTCATAGCCACAAACGCAACAAATGAAGGTACGCAACTACAACGTGATCACCAAGCTAGCTAGCTAGTCGGTCCTGTATTTTTTATTTTTTTTAAGACATAATTTATATTATACTTATAATTTGAATAATAATCATATTCTAACTAAATTATTATGAATATATTATATATACTTACTCCATGTTATATATTAAACTTCATATTATCTGTATATTAAATATTTTTAATCTTTACTTAAAATTAAGATTATAAACTTATAATTTTCTTGTTAAACATATTCAATAAAAATTCAAAAACAATAATCACAATATTTTAAATCCATATCACAGAATATTCACAATATTCTTACAACAATATTTATACACATATTAATTCATCAATAAACCCCATAAACTCATAAACTATTCACAAAATTCACAAACAATAATCACAATTATTTCAAGAGTAAGCATAAAATCACAACAACTTGTATAAACATATTGCAAAACTTTAGAAATATAACAAACACTCACAAAAAAACCAATTAATCTAATTGTCAATAATATTATATAACATCTTAATATATAACATAAACATTTATAATATAATATATTATACACAATGATTTGAAATTAAATTGACAAACGTTCGAACGTAATTATTATTACGTTCGAACGTTCTGTGTATATAAGGCCAAAATTGAACGTCGAAACGACATTTCTAAAACGTATCCATCGTCTACTCCGTTGCACGCCGCCATGCCTCCGTCACTGCCGCCGTCAACTCTGCCACAACCGTCACAAAAAGGTAGGCATTCATCTTTTATTCAAATAACATGTATTTTATTGAAAATTGGATTGAGTTTTGTTTAAAATCGGATAAGTGGTGGCCGGATTTTCAACTCCATTTTTCGGCCACCACGGCTAGCCATTGGCCGAATAGTTACCGTAGAAATATTTCTTGAAATGTATACTTCATTTCTACGGTGACATTTCAATAATGGCTGAGTCGACTCAGCTCTTCGTCGTAACGTTCGAATATTTCACCAAGACATTCGAACGTACGACGTTTAAATTACAGAGCCGTTACGGCTTCTACGTTCGAACGTTAATTGTCTTACATTCGGACGTCATATTCATCAATTTTCGGTCTAAACGTTTAATGTATACGTCAGGACGTACTACTTTTTAAATATTATTAAACGACATACGTTCGAACGTGAATATTTTACTTTCGCACGTAAATCACATACGGTCGGACGTTTAATTATAACGTCCGAACGTAGTGATTTTCTACGTTATTCATACTTCGACGTTCGGATGTTCGTATTTACGTTCACACGTAAAACAAATATGTTCGAACGTATAACATAAACATCCGAACGTACGTCAGTCAATATTTATTTACTGCTTATGTTCGAACATCTATGTTTTACATTCGAACGTAAATTTATTTACATTATTTTATGTGCGAACGTATAAATTAACGTTCGAACGTTTTATCTTTAACGTTCGAACGTGAAAGACAAAATGTTCGAACGTTAATGCAGAGCAGCTTAAAATTAATACAAAAAAATGCATTAATGTAAATAATTTTTTTTCCTTTTCTATTTTCAGGATATGGCTCTTCCACTGCATGCTAGGAAGTGAGGGAGGGAAGGAGCCACGTCGGACACTGCCCGTATCGGAGCTCGTACTGTTATGGTAGAGCGAGAGGTCCTAATTAATGAGTTCGACGAACTCTGTTGGCAGCAGACGAACCTGAGAGATGTTTTCCTTAGTAGAGACTGGGGAAATATTTGCACATCGAGGGGGAATGTATACCCCTCAATGGTTCAAGAATTCTATATGGGGATGTGTGACATGCCTCAGGATGCATCCTCTCACACCATAACTGTACGCGGTGTTTCCATTGAGGTATCACCAGATGTCATCGGCGAGCACCTCAGGATTCGTCGAGGAGTTGAGACATTTGCACACTCAACACCCCGTGAGGATGTAGGCACTTCTACATCATCTACTGGCCGCCCATTTGAGCCTGCATCAACCAGAGATGCAGGCCAGTCAGAGGCTGAGGATACTGGTGTCGGGGCTCGGGATGATGACCGAGACGAGGATTTCTACATCCTCACCAGGAGGGACTGCATGCAGATTGAGAGGAAGAACGCCTCCAACCAGAACCATCTGCTGCATTTCTTCCGCATGTTGCACCTTATTGTTGCAACAAATGTCGATCCCGTGGCTCATAAAACCACATTTAGTCGGCTTCGAGCACAATTTTTTATACGAGTGGCACGTGGAGATCCTATAGATTTACCACTGCACATCTTTGAGAGGATCCGTTATGAGGCGAGCATCGTCTCCATGGATAATCTCCCATACAGTGTCCTAATCAGCCGACTATTACTTGCACGGGGAGTGCCGACCCAGCCAGAGGAGCGGGTCAAAGATCAGATAAGCCCCCTCGACATGACCAGGCATCGACGTAGCATTGGACAGGTGAGGGGACGTCAGCCACCCCCTGTAGAGGATCTAGTTCCTCCGATGCAGCCTGAGCCAGGTCATGTCGGGAATAGTAGTCAGCATACGCCGAGTACATCTGCAGGAGATGTGCGGCCTGCTTGGGTTGATGCGATCATCTCACAGCTGACTGCGCATATCGATCATAAGATCGATCGATCGCTCGAGGCTATATCAGCGTCTGTTACCGAACTCATCCATCGTGTAACTATCCTCAACGACAAGGTTGATACCTTGACTGAGGAGGTACGGAGTTCGACTTTTGCGGATAACGTTATCATCTGACTATTGTTACTACATTCTATCAAATCTTGTATTTTATTTTTAATATTTGTAACAAAAAATATTATTGAATATTTCTATCGTCTTTTAATTTCAATTTTTAATCTTCTTTGATGTTATATTTTTCAACTTTAATACTAAATCACTGTATTTCAAATATATATAAACATAAATATATATTTATATATTACAAATTGTGTATATATAAATATATACAATTCAATTTTTTAGACTTGTTCACAAATTATGCACAATAAAAACCACATAATTTTTAAATTAAAGTCATTTAATTTAAATTTACAATGAACGTTCGAACGTTAAGTAGAACGTTATTACTTAACGTTCAAACATTGGCGCAAACATTTTACGTTCGAAGGTTAATTAATAACGTGCGAACGGTTGCGCCAAAACATTTTACGTTCAAACGTAAACAGACATAACGTTCGAACGTATATGTGACGTTCGAACATATATTTCCTATACGTTGGAACGTAAAAAAATCTCATTCTCTCTTTAGTGACGGTTTCCAGAAACTGTCACAGAAAATGCCTTTTAGTGACGGTCTCGGGACTGTCTCAATTTCCCAACCGTCACTAAAAAGCAATTGTGTTGTAGTGCTACTTGTATTTGTAGAGTTCAATCTCCAGCCCTCTTTTGATCGCAACCATTTTGGACTAGTATTATAATCTCGGTTGTTTAGTATGTCATTATATATGAAGTATGTTTTAAATATTTGAAATATTTCAGTTTGATGTATAATATTGCTAAAGAAAAAACTTATCCGCTACGAATATTACATAATTCTAGATGCATGTTAGGAACATTACATCTTATATGTCATGAACAGGGACATATAATCTTATGTTGCATGTCTCAATACTTTAAATGTCTATCCGATCCTAAACAGAATTTGGGAGCGTCACACAAATTGTGTTGTAGTGCATGGTCAAACGGTTGGGTTGGGACGTCTAGGCAAGTTGACGATCTTGACTTGGCAGATATAGGAGGAGACTTAGGGAAATACTTTTTCCATAGACGGTGGTGACCACCGATTGAATTTTTTTATTTTTGTTGTTTTTACTTAATTATTAAGTAAGGATTTTAAAATGATTTTTTTAAAATATTTAATGAATTTAAAAAAATTGTTTGATAAAAAAAAAAAAGACAATTTTTTTTTTGCCTATTCGGTTGCTGTTTCGCTAGCCTCTCTCTGTCGGAGTATATAGCACCATCCCGAGACTTATGATCTAGAAGGAATCGAAGCGATCGAATGTCCAAAATTTAGGGACGTAGGGTATCTTTTTTATATTTTTCTTAATTTTGATGCATTTTTTATCTGATGGGTTGCTTTTTGAACCTTTTTTTTTTTTTTTTTTTTGTGGAAAAATGAATTCGAGTTGAGGATATATCGTTTCATTTAAAGTAATTAATTTAAATAATTTACTTATGAAATATCAAAATATCTAACTTACAAAAAAAAGACAGAAAAAGATATAAATAAACATGTAAATAAGCAAATGAAATATATAACTTTTTATGCATCATTTAAAAAATTATGTATTCATTTAACACAACAAATCAAAACAATGAATTCCGCGTCTCTTCTATTTTTCGGCTGAAGCCGTCCTTTTCATTTTAATCTTCTGTTTATTAATTAAATATTTTTATCATCATTGATTTATTTATTCATATTAATTTTCATCCATTGAATTACATTTATTTCTTCTTGTTTTTTAGAACGTGCATATGTACAGATATTATATATATATATATATCCATCTTTACATTTTCTAAAATATGTATTAATGGTTCCATTGAATATTTTCTCAATAATAAATTGGATAATGCTCCCATGCCTCTAATTTATACTACTCACTTTGAGCCATTGACGTTGCACCATAATGTAGCGCCACATGGCTTATTATAAAAGTATAAAAAATTAAAAATACAAACGTAAAGGGTAGAGAAAATCTAGGGTTTTAGTCTTCTTGTTTTTGTATTTTCGGATGCCATTTTGATTTAAATATATTTTTAAATTTTCTTTTAATAAGTCACATAGCACCTACGTCAAGGGGTAAAGTGGGTAGTATAATTTAAGGGCATAGTAGCATTACTTTAATAAATTTCTTACATTAGTGGAGGAAGAATAAAAAAAACAGAGAATGAAATTAGGTATTGCTTATAATAATAGTACTGCTCATTCATAAATTCACTCGATCATTTGTTAGTCTTCCCACATGCACTACGTGACACGTGTCTAAGATGAATTAGGGCTAGTTTGGATCCCAAATCCATGTCATCTCAGGTCAACTTATCATTACAACTTTTTTAAATTTAAACACAAAATACAATAAATAATTCTTTTTTTTAAATCTTAAAATAATAATAATATTAAAAAATAATATTGTAACAATATTTTATCATATCAACTCAACTCAGTTCAACATCCAAATGCAGCCTTAGTCAAAGCCGATTCTGTCAAGTATTGAAAGTCGACTTCAGAAATGATTCAACATACCATATCGAAATGACGAAAAGGAAAATACCAAAATGCATAAAACAATATTCAAACCTTTAGAAGTAATTTGAGCACTTCGCATGCAAAATAATTAGTTGGAATATATATATATATATATTAAAGAAACTATATATATATATATATATACACACACACGATGTTCATTCCCCTAGTTTTACCCTTACCATTCAGTATCGCCGGAAAACATTTGGAATTTCGTTAACTTCATTCAAATCACCACTTTCAATACACTCGCCATTGATGGTCCTCTTGATTTTCAACACGATGCCATACGTGATTAAAACCATCAGATCGATTGGTTCTCCCTCTCGGAAAATGTACCTGCCCTCCTTATAGTACAGTACTGGCCTCAGGCTCTTAAGGATCAAGTTCAAGAGTGTATCATTGTTTTTAAGCATTGGGACCTACGTACAAACATTCCAAAGAAAAAGATTAGCAAGTCCTAGTTATTGAAGAACTGATCAATATTGACGTCAAGACTCAAGACTGATCACCTACGAGCAGTGCTATACACCCATTGAGGGTGTAGCACTAGAATGGCTCCCGACAATTTGGTCTTTTTTATTTTATTTTCATTTTTTTCATACCTTTAAATATTTTTTAAAAACTACAATACCTTAATCACTAAATTAAATAAAAAAAATTGTAATCGCAAGGATCTCAGTATGTAAGAAATGTAAACTTAGAAGGAAAGAGAATCAGAGAGCATATTCATGAAGAAGGAAAAACCGTGTATTCCATTGAAAGGCACTGGAAGGAAATTCTACATGCCACAGTGCACTAGTGAGTGGCCACTATATACAGTCTGTCATAACAAACTAACAGATTCTATCTACTAAAAATAGCTGCCAGCTAATATTTACAAATAAAAAAAAAGATAGACAATATAAAAAGAATACACAATGGAAGATCATCCTTTTTCATCCTTTAGTGTCGCGTGTGGGGATTGTGCTGTGCGGCTTGTAGTTGTTGCAGTAGCTATACGACCTGCAGCTTGTGAGTTGGTTGCATCTTTATTGTGTAATAGCCCCTCACAAGATGGAGAATAGAGATTTACTATTCCCATCTTGGACAAATGTGAGTAAAGGAGATAGGAAGGTAAAGCTTTTGTAAATATGTCAGCAAGTTGGGACTGAGATGCAACATGGGCTGTGGTGATGCTGCCCTCTTGTATTTTGTCTCTGATCAAGTGGCAATCGAGCTCGATATGCTTGGTGCGCTCGTGGAAAACTGGGTTTGCAGCGATATGAAGGGCTGCCTGGTTGTCACATTAGAGAAATGCAGCTTGGTCGTGTGATATTCTGAGATCATTGGGGAGATATTTTAGCCATGTGAGCTCGGAACAAGTGGCTGCCATTGATCGATACTCAGCTTTAGCTGATGAACGAGAGACCACGGATTGCTTCTTAGATTTCCAAGAAACAAGTGAGTGACCAAGGAAAATACAATACCCAGTAACAGATCTACGGGTATCTGGACAAGAGGCCCAGTCAGAGTCACAATAGGCCTTTAGTTACAGCTGAGATGTGGAGGATAAGAGGAGACCTTGTCCAGGGGCAGATTTGATATACCTGAGAACTTTATGAGTAGTGGCTAAGTGTGCATCAGTAGGTCGATCCATAAATTGGCTTAAAAGTTGAACAACATAGCAAATGTCAGGCCTTGTGAGAGTGAGATACAATAAACGACCAATGAGTCGACGATAAATGCTAGGATCTGGAAGAGGGTCACCAGCATCTTTGCTGATTTTAAAATTCTGGTCCAAAGGCAGTTTAGTAGGTTTGCTGCCAAGAGTGCCTGAATCAGCTAAAATGTCCAAAGCATACTTTCTTTGGCACAAGTGAATTCCTTGAGAGGATCGAGCAACTTCCAAGATCTTTGATTTTAAATTTTTTATTCAGAAAGATTTTAAGAGAGTCAATGGAAGCTTGAGAGTTACTAGCTACGATGATATCATCAACATAGACTAGTAAAGCGAGAAAAGAAGTTCCATCTAATTTAGTAAAAAGACTATAGTCTGCTTGGATTGTTCAAAACCAAACTCAATGAGAGATGAGGAGAATTTGGAGTACCATTGTCTAGAGGCCTGCTTAAGGCCATAGAGACTCTTAAGCAGTTTGCAAACTTGATGAGGACTGCCCTTGTTGTAACCAGGTGGTTTTTGCATGTAAATTTCCTCAGTTAAATCTCCATGTAGGAAGGCGTTGTTGACATCAAATTGGTGAATGAACCATCCTTGTACTGCTGCCACAGTGAGTAAAACCCGAACTGTTACCAACTTTGCAACTGGTGAGAAGGTTTCTGTGTAGTCTATGCCTTCTTCCTGTGTAAAACCCTTTGCTACAACCCTGGCTTTCAGCCTTTCAATTGTTCCATTAGAATTATACTTAATTTTATACACATATTTACAAGCAACAACTTCTTTACCTGGAGGAAGATCAGTGATAATCCAAGTTTTGTTCTATTCTAAAGCTTGCAATTCAGTGTTCATTGTCTGACACCAGCCAGGATCATTCACTGCTTGTTTGTAGGTGGTTGGTCAAATGAAGTAGAAATGGAAGAAGAGAAGGCATGAAATTAAGGATTAAAATTCTGGTAAGACAAAAAATTGTGTGGGGAAAAATCTGTACCTGCAGCTTTGGAGGTTGTCTTGGCCAATGATTGGGATGGAGCTGGAAGTGAGGCTTGTTGGCAGTGAAAATCACGCAGGTACTGAGGTGCCCTCTTGACTCTAGTGGACCTGCGAAGAGGATGATTAGATGGTGGTGGAAGGGCTGATTGAATGGGAGGAGAAATAGGAGTGACGGCAGTGGGTGAAGAGGAAGGAAATTTGTGTGGGATGTAGGGTTGGTTTGAAGAGGAAAAGAAGGGAAGTCAAGAAGATTTGGCAAAGGTTGTGTGAACACAAAACTATATTTATCAGAGGGAGTTGTGTTGGGTGAGGAGGTTGAGTGAAATGGGAATATGGATTCATGGAATATAACATCCCTAGAGATAAAAGTGGTTCCTGTATTGAGATCAAGGAGTTTATAACCTTTAATTCCAAAAGGGTAGCCAAGGAAAATACATTTGCGACCTCGGGGATCAAATTTCTTTCTACCATTGACAAGGGTAGTAGCAAAGCATAGAGATCCAAAAATTCGCATATTAGCATAGGGAGGTTGTGATTTGAAAAGTAGCTCATATGGAGTTTTATTTTTAAGTAGAGGACTAGGGGTCCTATTAATGATGTAAGTGGCAGTTAAAACACAATCATTCCAAAATTCAATGGGAAGTCCAGCTTGAAATTTTAAAGCCCGAGCAACATTAAATAAATGTTGGTGTTTTCTTTCCACAATACCATTTTGTTGGGGGGTAGCAACACAAGTTCTTTGATGAATTATCCCCTTGGTGTTAAAAAAATCTCTCATTAAAAACTCAGCCCCATTGTCACTTCTTAAAGTCTAAATTTTAAGGGTAAATTGTGTCTCAACCAGATTTGAAAAAGATTCAATCCATTTTCGAGTTTCAGTCTTATTTTGAAGTAACTAAAGCCATGTAGTTCTTGTGAAGTCATCAACTATAGTTAGAAAATATTTTGAACCATCATATGCAGCAGTAGAACATGGTCCCCAAAGGTCACAATGGATTAGTTCAAAAGGCCTCAAAGTCTTGTGAGTGCTGTCAGGAAAAGGAAGTTTATGAAGTTTAGCTAGAGGACAAATGCAACAAGATTTTTCATTAGTTGAAGAGGTGTGTTGCTTTACAATAGGATTAGTAATCAAAAGTAAATGAGAAAGTGAAAGGTGGCCTAGGCGACAATGCCAAAGGTCTGAAATAGCCACATTGTTATGACAGAAGCTGAAACAGGAACATTAGTTTTGAAGAAATTCGAAAGAATGGTGGCTAGAGTTGAGGGAGCAACTTCAGTTTGTAGCAAGTGATATAAGCCATGTCTCACTTCACCCTTCCCAATCGTTGTCCAAGTTAAAAGGTCCTGGATAAAGCAATAATCAGAGAAGAAAACCAGGCAACAAGTGAGAGAGGTAGCAAGCTTTTTTGCTGAAAGAAGATTAAAATGGAAGGATGGAACACATAGAACATCTTTGAGTAAAATGGACTTTGTGAGTTGAACATTACCAGTGTGTGTAACAGGAACTTGGTTCCCATTAGGTAATTTGACAGAGAATGAAACTTGTTGTGTGATGGTAGTGAGAAAAGAGGTGCAACAGACCATATAGTCTGTTGCTCCTGTGTCAATAATCCAAGGAGTGTCAGTGAGTTTGTGTGTATAAGTAGAGAAACAAAAGGGAATACCAGAAATGTTAGAAGGCGAGGAGGGGTTGAAAATGGATTGTATCTGGTTTGCAGAGTGAGGAGCAGCAGTTGAAGATTCCCGTGGCTGAAGCAAGGCAATGAGTTGCTGATATTGAGTTCTAGTCAAACCAACTCTCTCATCACTGATTTCCTTAGGTTCAGAAGCATTAGAGAGGCTAGACTGATTAGCAAAAACTCCAGAAGATTGAGATTTGCTGAAAAATTTATGACCCGGTGGATAACCATGCAGCATGTAGCATTTGTCAACAATGTGACCAGGTAAATGGCAATGAGTACATATGGGGGCCTCGGCATGACCAGCTTTGAAGCATGATTCAAGGGAATGGCCTAGGATCTTGCAATGGCTACAATAGGGTCTGTCCTTCTTGAAAGGGGGTCTGGGCTGGGCAGAAAATTTGGTGTTTGGATAAGGTTTCTTAATGGCTAAGGCCATTAAGTCAGGGGATGGAATGGTTGAAATCAGATTGTGTTGTTATTCTTGTTGGTGAATTAGAGAAAACACATTAGTAACAGAGGGCAAAGGGTCTAAGAGCATAATCTGGTCATACACATTAGCATAAGAATCACACAAACCCATAAGAAATTGAAATACACAATCTTTGGTAACGATCCAAAAGGGTTTTCATAGAACCACAGTTACAAGCAGGAATTGGATCATAAATGGAACGTTCATCCCAAAGAGTTTTCAGCTTACCGTAGTAAATACTGACTGAATCATTGTCTTGAAGAAGGCTGGAAAGTGTTTTCTTAAGCTGGAAGATCCGAGGCCCGTTTTGTTGAGAGAAACAATCCTGAAGATCGAGCCAAATTTCCCGAGCATCATCGACAAAAACAACGCTGGATTTTATGGAGGGACTAATGGAGTTCTGGATCCATGAGACGACCATGTCGTTGCAGCGTTCCCATAGCTCAAGAAGAGGATCCTCTGGATCGATAGGTTGAGGGATGGCGCCAGAGATAAAACCCAGTTGGTTTTTCGCACGGAGTGCCAGTCGCATAGCACGGGACCAAGTCGCATAGTTGTCTGTGGTGAGTAAATCAGTCACGAGGATAACGGTAGGATTGTCACCATTGTCCAAACGGAAGGGATTGCCAGGGTCACCAAGATTCAGAAATCGGGATGCAGGTAAGGTGTTTGTGTTTATGTGTGAATGGGTAGAAGAAGAATCATCGGAATGTTCCAGTGTGTCTTCCATGAGAAAAGAAAAAAAAAAAAACTCTCAAGCTCTTGATACCATGTAAGAAATGTAAAGTTAGAAGGGAAGAGAATCAGAGAGCATATTCAAGAAGAAGGAAAAACCGTGTATTCCATTGAAAGGCACTGGAAGGAAATTCTACATGCCACAGTGCACTAGTGAGTGGCCACTATATACAGTTTGTCATAACAAACGAACAGATTCTATCTACTAAAAATAGCTGCCAGCTAATATTTACAAATAAAAAAAAAGATAGACAATATAAAAAGAATACACAATGGAAGATCATCCTTTTTCATCCTTTAGTGTCGCGTGTGGGGATTGTGCTGTGCGACTTGTAGTTGTTGCAGTAGCTATATGACCTGCAGCTTGTGAGTTGGTTGCATGTTTATTGTGTAATACAATATGTTTAGCTTTTCTCATCAGGTGATTCTAAACCTTTACTATTAGGTTAATACTGCGTAGAGAGTACTACGGTCGGCCGGAGTGCCTTCTCTTTCTCTGGGAGAAAGTGTGAGGTTCAAGTGCCTTTGTTCTATCAAAGGTTTAAAGTCTCACCTCCTGTGAGCTTGTGTTTGTCCTTTTACCTTTGTTCTGTTACGGGGTTTTGGGTGGTAAGACGTAATGGAGTATGAGGATTTGGCATCACGATGGGAGAGGTTACAACTTTCCAAAGAAGAGAGAGAATGTTTCCATTTCAAACAAGGAAATACAAACAGAGAGGAAAAACGGGGCAAATACTGTATAGTGGGGAAGGCTTTGACCGAGAAGGGAGTCAATAGCGATGGATTTAGAACTACAATGTCCCAGATATGGAGGTTGGAAGGATGGGTAACCTTTAAGGAGCTGGGTAAACAAGCATTTCTGATCGAGTTTCAAAAGAAAGAAGACAAAGATAAGGTCTTGAGTGGACGTCCATGGTTCTTTGACAGACACCTACTCACCATGATGGAGGTGGATGACAAGGTATCCATAGAGGCACTACAATTTCGTTTTGAACCTTTCTGGATACAACTACACAACCATCCACTTTCAGTTATGACAAAAAGTTTTGGAGAGTAGTTTGCAGAGTCCATAGGCCATGTCATTAGAGTTGAGGCGGAGGCAGATGGTCGTGCATGGGGGAGGTGCCTTAGAGTAAGGGTGGCTGTGGACCTCAACAAACCATTGTTACGAGGGAAATGGTTAAAGCTTGATGATAAACAACACTGGATTTCTATTAAATATGAGAGACTGCAGAACTTTTGTTTTCATTGTGGTGTCCTTAATCACAAAGGAAAAGGGTGCTTGAGACCACGTACTACTCATCAAGGAGACACACAGGTTTCTACTTAGTTTGGTCCATGGCTTCGAGGACAACCCAGGAACACAAACATTTTTTATACACGAAGATATGGTGGCTCTAAGGGCGGAAACAATCAACAGAGAGGTCAGCAAGGTGGAGAGGGCAATTTGGTCCAAGAAGTTTCACTGCACAAGGTAACAGAGGTCTATCCAGAAAAGGTGGCGAAGGAGAAGGAGAAGGTGACAGCGGAAAATAAGGAAGAAGTTTTTCGGGCAGGCCCATACCAGCCATCAACTGAGGGCACAGAAGGACTAGGAACTCCTAATGATCTATGCCTCGGGAACATGTTTGGAGAAAAGGAGGTAAGTCAACCCTCTGACCATGCACAGACTACCTCTGTACAGGAGGGTGATAGGTTTTTAAAACCCTTTGTCCTCCAAGACAACCATGGTCCCCAAGTGGGGATGGATGATGTAGCCAACCTAACGTCAAGTAATTACATCCCTCATGGTCCTACAAAGGATTTAGTTTGTGAAGTAGGAGGGCGGGAAATTACTAAACGAAATGTGATAACTCCTACTGTTGAGGTAAGTGGTTTAAAAGAGTATCATCAAAATAAGAGGATGTCTCTGGATATGTTACGTGGCAAAGATATTATCATGGCATCGATTAATGTTAATGGTATGAGTAATTTGAAGAAATGGAAAAGGAAAGCTCGTAAAAGGAGTTCATCTCTGCAGGAATGTTTTACAAAGAAGACAAAGAGATGTTATGATAAAAAAGGAATTACCATGGTTGAGGCAGAGGCTGGCTCCCAGCCCTGCCATCATCAATGAGCATCTTGGTGTGGAACTGCCGAGGGCTTGGGAACCCTCGAACAGTTAATGTCCTTAGGAACTTAACTAAGGAAAAGTACCCCAATTTAGTTTTCCTAGTGGAAACTAAATGTAGAAGGAATAGGATGGAGGTAGTTAGGAGATGTTTGCAG
The DNA here is from genome assembly GCF_001411555.2 of Juglans regia. Classification (NCBI taxonomy): domain Eukaryota; kingdom Viridiplantae; phylum Streptophyta; class Magnoliopsida; order Fagales; family Juglandaceae; genus Juglans; species Juglans regia. Next base: position 28,835,645 of record NC_049907.1, read on the forward strand.
ATGGACGGGTGCTTCTCAGTGGACTGTGTGGGGTTCAGTGGGGGTATTGCTCTTCTTTGGAAAGAGGAATGGAGTGTTAAAGTCATCAATTATACAAGATGGCATATTAGTGCTTTGATCCAGGAGGAAAGGAGTGGACCAACATGGCAATTCACAGGCTTCTACGGACATCCTGACACAAGGAAAAGAATTGGTAGTTGGCAAGTGTTAAAGATGCTCAAACCAACTAGCTCCATAGCTTGGTTATGTGCGGGGGACTTTAATGAGATCGTCCATCAAAGTGAAAAGATAGGTGGAGCTAGTAGACAATATAAACAGATTGAGGAGTTCAGACAAGCTGTGGAATGTTGTGGTCTCAATGACATCCACTCACATGGACAGGAATTTACTTGGTCGAATAATAGAAATGGAAGGGACTTTACAAAAGAAAAAATTGATAGGGCCTTTGGGAACAAGGAATGGAATGATATCTATATCCATGGAGTATGCAATGTTCTTCCTGCCATTATGTCTGATCATTCTCCCTTGTCAATCAGTTTACACAACATCAATCATGGGATGAAGAGGAAAAGATGGTGTTTTAGATATGAAATGGCCTAGGAACTGAAGGAAGAATGCAAGCAGGTGGTGAGTGAGGCATGGCAGAAAATTAGTACAACAGATAACAAGGCCAAACTACTAAGGACTAAGCTTGAATTCTACCAAAAGGATCTGTTGACCTGGAGGCAAACACTAAAGCAACAAGAAGAGATGGTTATCTTAAAGGGGAAACAAAGCATTGGGCATCTTCAGAATACTAGTACAGGTGAGCACTTAACAACTATGAAACATATTCAAGGGGAGGTGGTATCCTCCATAATAGCAAATGATATTAAGTGGAAGCAAAGAGCGAAACAACACTGGCTTAAACATGGGGATAGGAACACTCAATACTTTCACATGCAGGCAAACCAAAGAAGAAAAATCAATGCAATCAAATGCATAGAGGACTCTCAAGGAAGAAGTGTTACAAAATAGTCAGAAATTGGAGAGGTCTTCACAGGTTATTTCTCCTCTCTATTTACCACTTCCCATCCTTCATCTGTTGAACAATGTTTGATTGCACTAGATACTAAACTATATATGGACATGAAGGCCTGGCTTTTAAATCCTTTCACTAGGGAAGAAATCAATGCAGCAGTATTTCATATGAACCCCTTAGGGTCGCTAGGTTCTGATGGGTTCCCTGCTCAGTTCTATCAAAAACATTGGGAGGTAGTTGGTGACTAAGTGTGCAGTTATGCTCTTAAGTTCCTCAATCATGGGGGCTTGCTCAATGATGTTAATGATACATATATTTCACTCATTCCCAAAGTCAAAATCCCCATAAAACTAGCTGACTACAGGCCCATCAGTCTATGCAATGTATTATACAAGATTGTGTCTAAAACCATTGCAAACAGACTGAAAAAGATACTGCCCCAGATCATTGCCCCCAACCAGAGTGCTTTTGTACCTGAAAGGCTAATATCTGACAATACCATGGTAGCCTATGAGATTCTACACTCTATGAACTCAAGAATGCAAGGAAAAAAAGGTTTTATGGCTCTTAAATTGGACATGAGCAAGGCATACGATAGGGTAGAGTGGAAATTCATTGAAGCTATCATGATCAAGATGGACTTTCCTTCTCACTGGATCCATATCATTCAAGCTTGCCTAAATTCTGTGTCTTATTCAATCCTTGTAAATGGAGAACCTCAACAGGTTTTTGTGCCTTCAAGGGGCCTAAGACAAGGGGACCCTTTGTCCCCTTATCTTTTTATCTTATGTGCAGAAGCCCTCACTTCTCTTTTAAACCAAGCTGAGGCATGTGGCAACTTAACTCCTGCTCCTATTGGTAGAGGCCCAATCACCGTGAACCATCTTTTCTTTACTAATGATAGCCTCCTTTTCTGCTGAGCAAAGCATGAGGAAATCAAGTGTGTGCTAAATATCCTTGATCTTTACGAGAAAGGATCAGGACAGGTACTAAACAAGGGTAAATCTGCTATTTTCTTTAGTAAGAACACTACTCAGACTACTCAGCAACAGATATTGCAGCTAGCAAGTGTCCAATCCACATCTAGTTTTGAAAGATACCTAGGCCTACTTGCTTTGGTGGGTAGAAAAAAGATTGCCTCATTCCATTCCCTAATTGACAGAACCTGGACTCGAGTTACTAACTGGAGGACTAAGTTTCTATCTGCAGCAGGAAAGGAGATTTTGCTCAAGGCAGTCCTTCAAGCCATCCCCACCTATGCAATGGGAATGTTCCTGTTACCAGTATCCATTACAAGGAAGTTAAATCAGATTCTTAGGAAATTCTGGTGGGGATTCAATGAAGATTCCTCCAAAATTCAATGGGTTAAGTGGAAGCAACTCAGTGGTAGCAAAGAAATAGGAGGACTTGGTTTTAGAGATCTAAGATGTTTTAACCTTGCTTTACTCTCAAAATAGGGATGGAGGATTCTTCAAAATCCAACATCCCTAGTGGCACAAGTTTTAAAGCAAAAGTATTTTAACAAAGGAGATTTGCTTGAAGCAAAGTTGGGGACAAGGCCTTCCTTTGCATGGAGAGGCATTCATGTTGGCTTAACTTTGCTAAAGAAGGGTCTCATATGGAGGGTTGGAAATGGCCAGAAGATCAATATTTGGCAAGACAGATGGATTCCCTCACTACCTGCCCAGAAGATCTTGACTCCTCGAGAAGCAGATTGCTAGTGTGACAAGGTTAGTGATATTATTGAACCCCACCTGAAGCAATGGCAGGAATCTCTCCTTTGTGAATTGTTCACCCCTCAGGAAATAGAAGGTATCAAAGCCATTCCCATCAGTTTAGGGGGGAGAGAAGACAAACTTATATGGCAGTTTTCCCAGAATAACAAATACACAGTCAAAAGTGGTTACCATCTCAGCAAAGAAATGGAAAGAAAGCAAGAAGGGGAATCATCACGCAGGAAAAGGGACTGCCAAGTGTGGAAGACAATTTGGAAACTTAATGTATCTCTTGCCACCAAGATGTTTATATGGAAAGCATGCAGTGAAGCCCTTCCCACTCTGGCTAATCTTAAAAGGAGAAAGGTAGTAGAGGACAACATCTGTTTAATATGCAACCAAGAACCTGAGACTTCTGGCCATGCTTTATGGGGCTGTATTGGGGCAAGAGATGTGTGGTGTCAAGGTCCAATGAAAGTGCAGAAACTATCTCTTCAAAGTGACTTGATTTTCAATGTTTGGGCAAGCCTGGTTGGCACACGTGCTCCAATGGAGTTAGATGAAGTTGCAGTCACAATGAGGGTGCTATGGTCTAGAAGAAATGATAGTTTTCATGGGAAAGGTTTTAAACATCCACAGATAATCACAGATCAGGTCAGGACAGTAATTTCATCTCACAAGGAGTCCCTCCAACAGAAAACTGGTCTTAACACAAAGCTTCTGGCAAGAGCTAATAGATGGACAAAACCTGCAGTAGGGATCCTAAAAGTTAACTGGGACGCAGCCATGCAATCGAGGGAAGGAAAAATTGGTATAGGTGTAATCATAAGAGACCATCAAGGCCTTGTGGAAGGCGCTCTTCGTGCTAATAGACCCTTAAGAGGCAATGCTTTTGATGCGGAAGCTTATGGAATCCTTATGGCAATTGTTTTTTGCAAGGATCTGGGTTTAAGACAGTTATGCCTGGAGAGGGATTCAAAACAGGTAGTGGATCTTTTGAACCAAGATGATTCCAACTGGAGCATGGGTGGATGTCTCATTACAGATGCCAAAAATATTTTAAATTCGACTGCTACTTGGTCAGCTTCACATGTATATCGTGAGGCTAATATGGCAGCTCATATGCTTGCAAAGGCTGCACTCGACTGCATTGAAGACGTTTATGAGATTGAGATGTGTCCAACCTGTATTATTCCTTTGGTCACTAAGGAAATGAGCTGAATTGTTCTCCTTTACTTTGTATCAACATGTTTTTCTTGTAAGTGCTTGATTTGATTAATGAGATCAGTTTTATAAAAAAAAAAAAAGTTTTCTCATCAGGTGAAGGCAGCTTGGAATGGCGAAGCTAGCAACCTAGCTATATGACGGACGTCAGTGTACTCTCTTCGAAGCAAAGATTAGTGTCAACAGTACTTTATGCAATATTATATATTAATGCAGGTCATGCTAAACGAGTTCTATCTTTGTGTATCCTGACTTCATTGCATCTAAGAAAGAATGAATATGGTACAATGTGTTTGACACTGTATGTTATCATGATTAGAGGTGGTGTCCTAGGTAATTTATCTGTGGAGGCCATAGTAAAGTTTAGTAAGAATATTTTTTCTGTATAGAATATAAATTTTTTGGGTATATATTAATACAAATATTAGTACAATAAATTATATATATAACATATTTTCTGGTTACTTCAATGTTTTTTGTGCGAGTGCTCCGTAACTCTCGGAGTTTCCTTTACGGGCAGTTTTATTTTATTTTATTTTTTTCAGCGCCTAGGGTTCGCCCATGATGGTGCCTCAGCCTCCTCTGGTGATTGAATCATCGGAGGAACCCCTTGTCCCAAACGAGAAGTGCTAATATGGTGTCGAGGTCGCATGAGAATTCAACGTTCAAACTGCAAATGTGTTACCCGGTTGACATAGACGGTGAACCTGGTTTTATTTGCACAGAACCAAAGATGTTGAAAGTTGCAAAAGATATCAGGTTGGCTCTGGTCCTTAAGTTTGTATGTTCGAGACTGCCTATAGATGCCATTCGGTTGACAGTGGTGAAGTCCTAGGGACTTTCGGAAATTCCGATAGTAAGCATTATGGATGATTGACATGTGTTGATACAAATGTCTAACGAATGTGATTTTGCGCATGGATGGGTGAGAGAAGTACGTGTCATCAATGGTTGTTCATTCCGAAGGTCTAAGGACTTTTATCTAAATACGGAACCATCCCTGGCGCCTCAGAAGGACTATCTTCAAATCTTGGCATCGCGATTTGGACATGTGCCTACAATGCTACTCTAAATCGAACAAAAACTAGAGGTGCACGTATCTGTGTCGAGGTTGACCTGCCAGAGGAGCATGTCCAAAGATTCCTGATTATGCTTTCTGCATCGAAGAAAATTTGGCAGGAAGCAAAATATGAGAAATAGGGATTTTATCTCACAAAATGCCGAAGACAAGGACATACAATGGTGGTCTGTCGGAATGGGGAGAAAAGGCCAGAAACTGTGAATGTGGAGGCTAGCATACCAGAGAAACCGAAAAGAAAAAAATAGGTTTGGAAAGAAAAAAGGGATGAAGACAAATAGGTTGAAACAACCACACCAGAGGTGGTGAAAGATGGACTTGTGAGTCAGTGCGAAACGGAAATAAAAGAAAAAATGGTTGTGGATCAGGTCCAAATTCGGGATGAGGCAGAACAAAGTGAATATAAAAAAAAAAAAATGAGATGGAGATGTGTGGAAGAGTGCAAGGTGATTAGGTGATTTATAATACTGAAGCACATGGGCAAAATCCGATCACGGAAGGGCTGGATTCATTAGTGGTAGTAGAGGGGGAGAAAGAGAACATTGTAGTAGAGGAAGGGGAGGTTCACTACAACATAATTTTTCTTTTGTGACAGAGGAAACCGTCTAAAAATATTTCTAGTGATGGTTAGAGTTATTTCGTTTGGTTGAACGTTCGAACGTTCCCTTTTTTGTGACGGTTGAGAACTGTCACTGAATGTAACATTCGGACGTCCAATTGAACGTTCGAATGGCAACCTGACCAATTGGCGTTTGATTGAGAGAAGTTGACGTTCATTGATTATAATATGAACGTATCATATTTACGTTCTAACGTTTATGCGTCCAAATGTTAATTATAATAAATGTTCGAATTTCCGTTTGAACGTTAACGGACCAATGTTCAAACGTAACGGGTTTAACGTTCGGATGTTAATTCAAATGTAAACGAATTAGCATTCGAATGCAAGTGGTACGTTCGGAGGTTTGTTCGAACGTTAATCGTTTAATGATTTGAACGTTTGTTCGTTTGAGGGTCAATACGTTTGAACGTAGAGGCATATGATCGAATGTTACTACACAATTTTATGTATTCACATTCGAATGTGAACCAACGTTCAAACATTTTTAATTTACATTCGAACGTACAGATTAGAAATACTAATTTCATAAAATTTAAAAACATACTAATTGTATCATATTACATACCATCAATTAACAACTAACAATGTCTTAAAAAAATGTTAAAATTAGATATTAAAAATAGCCACCACTACTGATAAAATTTATTTCTTCTTTTTTCCTCGTCCATCGCGATTCTGTTGCAACGACATAACACGTTCCATTTGCACCATCATCTCCCGTTGCACTTGGTCTTGGACTTCATTGCGTATTCTTTCCTCCTGGTCTCTCTGTTGTTCCTGCAAATATGTCTCTAAATGAGACTGTCGTTCTAACAGAGACTCTAACTATTGTTGTCTCGATCTCATATACTCATTCTCACGTTGTGCAGCTTCTAAATCTTTGGTAAAATTATTAATTTGTGAAGTCGATGAGGTTGAGGAGGATGAACATCGATGAGGTTGGTAAAAACCTCTTGTCATACAAGACTGTGGTCCGAGCACTTGCGTGAATATGTCTATGTCACTAGGAGAGGATTCCCCAGAAGCTGACTATATCTCTATCATTTTTTCCTGCAATCCTAAAGGTAATCATCGTTAATAAATAACGTATTAAAAGAAATAGAAATAAAAAATAAATTATTGACATGTTGCATAATTTATTTAACGAAATTAATACTGCTTACATAATTATCTGCAGCAATGAGATCCATCCACTCACTATACTCATTAGTGTGAGCAACAACATAGACATGAATGATGAACAAGTTTTCAGGATTATCACGTTTTTAACAAAGTGACATTAACAGTTTTAAAAAGATAATGTTAGTACTTAAATAAAAGAATATCAGAAAAATAAATGAATTCTATAATTTTTTATTTACTATTTTTTCAGTAAGACGGTGGAATGACCTTGAACCGACATGATGGTGGGACAGTTAGAACGGATCTAGTATGTGCTTTTGTAGTCTAATTCTTAACTGTCATAGACTCTCCAGTCCTATCAACTCTCAAGGTTGGAATTGTCAAGACTGAAGGAGAGTTTCAAGGCCGGAGAGACTACGACAGTCAAGCAAATTGATAGACATTTTTTCAAGATCATTCTCCCTCGTTGTTATTATATAATTGTTATTATAATTGTTATATATAATTTTAAAGGTTATTATATAATTTTAATTATTATCATTCCTAAATTATAATTTTAATTGTTTACTGAACTGAGTGAGTTATTTATTTATATAGACAATAAGTATATAATTTTTATATAAGCATTTATTTGGTCCTTATTTACTTACTCTCTAGTTTATTTAAAATAAGTATATTTATTTATTCCAACTCTACTTATTTGGTAGGTTCAAAACTTTTTTATTTAAGAGTAATTTACTTTCTTTCTTTATATATATATATTTAATAATATAATGGTTTAAAACCTCACAATGGTAAGAATATTTAATTGACGGTTTATTAATAATAGTTATTATATGTATATTATACTTTATATATAGTTAAGTTATATACTTTTTTTTATTTTTTTTTAAATTAAGTTTTATACTATACTTATAATTTGAATAATAATCATATTCTAACTAAATTAATATGAATATATTATATATACTTATTAAATTTTAAATATTAATTCTCGTATTAAGTATATATTAAATGTTTTTAATCTTTACTTAAATTAAGATTCTAAACTTAAAATTTTCTTGTTAAAGAAAAAATTTAAAAAAGGGATAAAAAATTATAATATCAAAATTTTCACATAAATCCAAAACCTAAACACAATATTTCTAACTATATAAACATATGCAACCATAATTCACAAACAATAATCACAATATTTCAAATCCATATCACAACAACAACAATATTCCCACAACAATATTTTTACACATGTTAATTCATCAATAAACATCATAAACTCACAAACTGTTCACAAAATTCACAAACAATAATCAAAACTATTTCAAGAGTAAGCATAAAATCACAACAACATGTATAAACATATTTGAGTATCTTTAGAAATATAACTAGTACTCACAAATTAAAAAAAACCAAAAAATAGTATATCAAATTTTCACATCAATCCAAAACCTAAACACAATATATTTCTAACCATATAAACATATTCAATAAAAATTCACAAATAATAATCACAATATTTCAAATTCATATCACAACAACAACAACAATATTCTCACAACAATATTTCTACACATGTTAATTCATCAATAAACACCATAAACTCACAAACTATTTACAAAATTCACAAACAATAATCACAATTATTTCAAGAGTAAGCATAAAATGTACAAAATATTGCTAAAGTTTAGAAATATACCCAGCACTTACAATATCCTCTTACAAATCAAAAGCTTCCAACTTGCCAATAATCACAACCAATCATTCAAAAAAATACAACACCAACTTATTAGAATCATATATATAACAAAAACACAAGATAAATATCATAAAATTCAAGAAAATACAAAAGAAAAATAGTTTTTCCTTACCAAAATCAATGGAACTATAGGTGCAAAATATTAATAAACCCTCCCTCACTCAACTCTCTCTCACTCTAACACTCTCTCACTCTAACTCTCTCTCTCTAACCCACGACCCTCTCTCACTCAACTCCCTCTCACTCAACTCTCTCTCACTTTAACCCTCTGTCTCTCCAACCCACGAATACCCTGATCTCTCACCGTCTCTCTCTGTTGCACGCACGGGAGAAGCAGAAATGAGTCTACTGCCTCTTGTGTGTGTATTCATTAAATCACAAAATCTTTAGATGGAATGTTCTAACGTTTAAGTTGTACGTTCAAACGTTATATAATCCAGCCCAATTTTTAAATGACATTCGAACGTCTAAGTTGTACGTTCGAACGTTATATAATCCCGCCCAATTTTTAAATGACATTTGAATGTTTAAGTTGTATGTTAGAATGTTATATTATCCAGCCCAATTTTTAGATGATGTTAAAAGTTAAAAAACTGGGTTAAATTTTTTGCAGATAACGTTCGGACGTTTTTTATACACGTTCGAATGTATATTCCTATGACAGTCTTCAAAATCTAGTAGAAAATTTCCCGCACTTCTATTTTCATGTTCGAATATTAGGAAATTTGGCATTCGAACGTTAATAAATTCCCAGTGATTTTCATCGACTAACGTTCGAACTTAACATTTTAACGTCCGAACATTTCAGATAATCATAGAGGTTCTTAAATTGAGCGGGAAATTTTCTACACTTTTATTTTGCATGTTTGAACATTAGAAAATTTACGTTCGCACATTTACTCTAATGTTCAAACGTAAATTCTTAACGTCTGAATGTTTCAAGTCATCACAGAGGTGCCTAAATCGAGCGGGGATTTCCTGCATTTTTCTTCTCGTGTTCGAACGTATTATATTTGTACGTTCGAATAATATCGATTTCCACTCATATATCTCCATTAACATTCGAATGTAAAAAGATCATCATAGATATGAGAAAATCGAGCGGGAATATAATATTAACGTTTGAACGTAATAAATTCACGTTCGAACACTACTTTTAGCTTGATAGCTTAGTATTTATTAATATAATAGTTATATATATGTATTTGTTCTAGATACTCATAATATTTCTCTTCAATATAATCTCTTTTTATTTTTAAAAAATTGAGAAAAATACTAACTTTTTGTGACATAAAAGTTCTTTCATATAAACCGCTTGTTCAATATATTCTTTGTTACTTATTAAATTCTTCTTTACTCAAGGTGTGTATTTGGGTATCATCTCCAACCACTTGTGAATATGTTGGAGATAAATGTTTATTTTTAGGATTATGAGAGAAATACGAATTTTTTGTGACTATTATTTATGTAAAAGTTGAGAAAAATACGAATCTTTTGTGACTATTATTTGTTAATTTTAAATTCTTCTTTATTCAGGGTATATATTTAGGCATCATCTCCAACTACTTGTGAATATATATAGTGTATTATATATATAAGAGTATTATATATAGTCTATATATAATATAGTATATAATACATTATATATATATAATGCACTATATATATACTATATAGTAATAATTTTCTGGAATCACATCATTTGTGGGTCATAATTTGTATGACTTTCAACTTCATCTAAATATATGGCTTTTAACTTCATCCAACCCATATCCAATGGCTAGCCCCATCTTTGATCAAACTAAAACTGCCTTACTATTTACTGATTTAATGGCCAGCCCCCCGCCTTTGATCTCACTCTATATGAAAAAAGTATTATATTTTGAATAATAATTATATTCTAACTAAATTAGTATGAATATGTTATATATACTTATTAAATATTAAATCTTAATTCTCATATTAAATGTATATTAAATGTTTTTAATCTTTACTTAAATTAAGATCCTAAACTTATAATTTTCTTCTTAAACATATTCAATAAAAATTCAAAAACAATAATCACAATATTTCAAATCCATATCAAACCAACAACAATATTCCCACAACAATATTTATACAGGTATTAATTCATCAATAAACACCATAAACTCACAAACTATTCACAAAATTCACAAACAATAATCACATTATTTCTAGAGTAAGCATAAAATCACAACAACATGTATAAACATATTAATTCATCAAAGTTCTTGTTCCTTATAAGGTTCCAATGGGAATCTAATTATATCATTGACTTGTCCTTTTGGAGTATAGGCCATGTGATTTAGGGCTTCCATTGGGGTATTACAAATGAGATGTAACACCAGAGTCCAGCAACAAGTAGTTTTCTAAAATTTTTGGCTTTTGGATTTATACATAGAAAGAGCCTAGTTAATTTTTTAGTATTATTTTTTGGAGTTGGATGGAAAATCTTTTTAGAGGTCGAGGAATTTATGAAACAAGTATTTTTATATTTTTAAGAATGAGTCGAGGCCCAAAACTCAGATAGCAACCCATTAATTAATAGTTTATTTATTTATTTTTTTCACTAAAAAACATGGCCAAATATTTGAAATGGCTCAGTGTTTTTATCAGACCCAAGCCCTTGAAAACCAAGAATAGGCCCCACGTCAAGCACGGCTCCATACCAACTGCCATGCATGTCTACTCCTCTAGGGTTTTCTTTTTTTTTGTTCAATCACCAATATAAATATACACATACTTCCTGCACGAACAAACCTCACGCCACTACCCTGCTATGCGAAACCGTAGCCAGCAGCTCCTCTTAGCAAAAAGCGCACCACCCTCCAGCCCGGTCCTCACACTCAAAAAAACACCACCCCAACCTTACGGGAAGCCCCTTTCACGGCACCATCATTCTCATTGGAGTTGTCCCACCGTGAGCAGACCTTGCTTCGCCGTATGCCACTGCCAGTGCACCACCCACGTGAAACCGTAGCTTCCATTTGCTCAGCCACTGCGCAGCTCCTTAAACCATCGTGCATCACCCAAATCTCCATCGGAAGCAGCACTGTAGTAGGAACCGCCCACAGCCATGGCAAATGTGAAAACCACCGTCATAGCCGCTGCTCTGCCCTGCACCTCCGTACCCAGCCGCTGATACGCTTTGGAGGATAGGCCATGTGGTTTGTGTCTTCCATTGGGGCGTTACATATGGTATCAGAGCCTATCCCAACAAGAAATGTGGGACTTGAGCCGTGCCACCTACAATGGACAGGCCCGACGAGGATGTCGGGAATTTAATGGGGGTAGATTGTGATACCCTATATGATATAAATAAGGGTAGGTGGTGCATAGGATCCCACATTGCTTGTGAAGGAGAAGTTTTGGGCCTGTCCATCATAGGTGGCATGGCTCAAGTCCCACATTTCTAGTTGGGACAGTCTCTGATACCATTTGTAACACCCCAATGGAAGGCCCAAACCACATGGCCTATACTCTAAAATGATTAGTCAATGATATAATTGGAGCCTTCTAAAGAGCAATAACTTTTCCTTTTCAAGCAATGTGGGATCAAACTACTTGTCACCTTTGTATATGCAAAGTGGTCTCTATATGAACGTCGGGGTCTCTAGAATGATTTGGAAGCTTTACAAATAGGTTCTCATCCTCGGCTTATTGTGGGGGATTTTAACACTATATGGGAGGAAGGGGAGAGAATTGGGGGACAGCCAAGACCTTTGGCGGCCATGGAGGAGTTTAATTGTTGTTTGAACAACTGTGGGGTTGTAGATTTAAAGTTTCATGGTGGAAGTATGTCCTAGTTTAATGGGCACGAAGGACAGACAAGGAAATGGGCAAAGCTTGATCAGGCTCTTGTGAATGTGCCTTTCTTAAATGTGTTTCAAACTACTAGCCTGGAATATTTTTTGAGGAAGACGTCGGATAACACATCGATGTTGATCCAATTCTCAAAACGATTGACACAGATATGGACCTCCTCTTTCTAGGTAACAAAACATGTGGAGTACTCATGAAAATTTCATTCCTTTTATGCGACAGGTGTGGCAGGAACCTGTTCATAATTCAGGCTTATGTAAATTGGTTACTAAACTTAAAGGAGTTGGAGATCCGAATGGCAGGCCTGGAGGAGCAGTTACAAGGGGCTATAACTAGAAGGTGGAGACGGAACTCCTTTTCCCTAAATGTGAATTGGATTATTAAGAAAAAATGTAGGAAATTTGTATTTCTCAGATTGCAAAGAAGAGATGGTTAATAGAGGGTGATCAAAATTCCAAATTTTTCCATGCGGTTGTTAAGCAAAAATGAAATTCCTCTATGATTGAATCTATGGTGTTGGAGGATGGCACGGTTTTGGTGTCTACTAGAGTAGTTCCTGATCTGAGTCATCTTATTTCTATGGAGATATCGATTGAAGAAAATGAGTGCATTGTTAAAGAACCTTCGGAAATGGAGTTGAAATCGGCACTAAACTCGATTCCTAAAGATAGTAGTCCTAGCCCCGATGGTTTTGGTTCGGATTTTTACTTATCTTGTTGGGATTTTGTGAAAGAGGATTTGTTGGAAGCTACAAAGGAATTTTTCAGTGGAGCAACCCTTCCCAGATTTTTCACTTCCTCTTTCTTGGTTCTTATTCCTAAAGTGAAGGACCCAAAAAGTCTGAAAAGTTTAGACCGACTGGTCTGTGTTCTGTTGCTTACAAAGTTTTTTAAAAAATTATTGTTGAAAGATCGGCGCGCTCTAAACAGGATAGTCTCTCAGGAGCAAGGGGCTTTAATCCCTAGAAGAAGTATCTTTGAAAATATTACACTCGCACAGGAAATGGTTCATTCAATCAATAGAAAAAGCAAAGGAGGAAATGTGGTATTAAAAGTGGATATGGCCAAAGCATATGATCGGGTTGATTGGAGATTTTTGAATTGGGTCTTGGAAGGCTTCGGATTCTCCAGTCATGTTTGCAAATTGTTAACGGAATGTGTTCGGACTCCATGGTTCTCAATTATGATGAATGATACGTATAGGGGATTTTTCAATTCTCAACAGGGCCTTCAGAAAGGTGACCCATTCTCACCGTATTTATTTATATTGATGGAAGCAATGTTTTCTAGACTTCTTAAAAAAAATTTGAGGCAGGTAGGATTGGAATTTTTTATCATCCAAGGGGAGCTCCTTTAATCTCCCATTTATTATATGCAGATGATTTGCTTATTTTTACAAATGGTGAAAGGAGATCTTTGAAGATGCTTTTGACGATGTTGGAGGTATATAGAAAGTGGTCTGGCCAATTAGTCAACAAGGAAAAATATGCTCTTTTTTTGTTAAACAAGATTAATAATTCTAGAAGAAGTGGGCTTTTGCATTTGACGGGTTTTATCGAAGGAAAATTTCCGATGTTGTACCTTGGGGCACCTATGGTTCTTGGACGTCTAACTGCTCATATGTTAGAACCGTTGGTCTCAAAAATTCGTTATAAAGTGGCGTGTTGGAAGATGAGGTTGCTATCTCAGGGAGGTCGACTGATCCATATTAGATATGTTTTATCATGTATAATGTCGCATACGTTGGCAGTTATGGCAGTTCCACTGGTTGTGATTAGAAAAATAAATTCATTACTCTCTTCTTTTCTTTGGGGGGAGAGTAATGGTAGGGCAAAAATGAAATGTAATACCCCGTATTTTAGCGTATTTATTTATTTTATGTGGAAGATTTTTTTTAATTAATTTAAATATTATTGTTCTTGTTTTAAAAATTTATCGAATTTTTCTCGTTGGATTTATTTTATAATTTTTTAAGTTGTGAAATTTATTTTGATGTGCTTTGGTGATATTAATTAATATTTGTTTTTAAATTTGCATCTTTTTGCTTTAATGAATAATTTTATTGTTGGACTTTAATTTTTATTGTTTTATTTATTTTTTCTTCTTTTTTTTTTCTCCCACGCACGACACTACACGGTGCACGTCTATCTCTTTTCTTTCTCTAGGGTTTTTCTTAGCACCCGTATAATTTTACACTTTCATCCAGACCTTCGAAACTGCCTTGTATTCTCGCTGCAACCAGCCGCATGAACCACCCAGCCCTCCTTTTTCGATGCCAATCTCTATCTCCACGCAAGTAAAATTGACGCCCAGTAAACGACCTTTACCAAGGCTCAAACCTCACCGTGCACCACCATCTCCTTCACGGCCTCAGTTGCTGCCACCAGCGTCCACCCAATCAAGAACAAACCAAGCACACCTCCTCCTTTCCACAACCCAGCCGTGGAGGGTGCACCCCTGCAGGAACCGTAAGTCAAGTCTTCGTGTGATAGCCCCACTACCCAGCCCGTTGGCAAACCGTGAACCCTGCGTAGCCCCATTGTTGCCTCTGTGTTACGACCCCCCTTAGCGCCGTCCCTGCACCACCACCGTTGCACCCCTTCTCAGCCACTGTAGTACAACTCCCACTGCCCAGCCACCCTGCCTCCTCCACAATCAAACAACACCAAAGAAACCTCTGTTTTTGTCCCCGAAAACAGAGCAATTTTTTTTCTTTTATGTTTCCAGCTGTTCGACGCAAACCAACCAGCAACGTCGCCGCCAACCTCTTCCACGTCATCGCCACCGCACTGAGTGTATCGTTGGGCGCTACACTCCATCCAAGTTCATCGCTCTCCTCTCGGTAAGCTACCCTCGAACTCAACTATCCTCTCCGTTCGCTCTCCCTCACTCTCTCGCTCTCTCTTTCTCAGTATTATTTCACGTCGCTGACCACCTAGTACCGCCCTAATCCGCTATCGTGAGGTCCCCTCTGGTGAGCAAGGAGTTGCTGCACGTATGCCTTCCCTCTCGGTATGGTTTTGAAACAGGAAAGCATTTCAGCCCGTACGTAGGAAAAAGAGTAATTTTGAGTTTTATTACAGTTTTGCCCCTTTGTATGATGTTTTCTGATGTGGTTACGTGGTTTAAGTTTAAGGGGTTTCTGTTTTAATGGGCTTGGTTTAATGATTGGGCTCGGTTTTTTTATTATACATAAGGATTAAAAAAAAGATGATTATATTGTTAATTTGAACTATTTAGTTTTCAATGGAACTCATGTTGGCCTTATTTTATGGGATTTTTTTTAAGTAGCTATAGTATTCTTGTAATCTATAATACGTTAGGGGTACTTTGGTATTTTAAAAACACCGGTATTCTTTTATCATAATATTTATTCGATTACTCTCTTCGGTATGAATTCGTTTTAGTGGCTATTGACGAAATTAGAAAGTGATAATATTTTTAAGGGTTAGGATAATTTTAGAAGTTTAAGAAAATAGGTTATTTTAGCATTTCAGGTTTAAATATTGAGATACATGTTTGATCGGAAATTTACTATAATTAGGTGATTATTTTATAGGTGACGATTAATTATTGTTCGACATTTTGAGGAAAATTCTGAAAAACTAAGATGTCCAGGTAAGCGGGGTTCCTATGCTAGACTTTGCATTAAAATAAAATTAACTGAGGTCCTTTTTGAAAAATGTGCATGTTTTGGTTATGAAAAGAAGTCTGGAAACAACCTCAGATAATTGTTCTGCATTACTCATGAGATTCTGTTTAAGAAGAAAGTATTTTCTGTCATGACTGGTGTAGACATGAGCTTATTTCTGACATTCTATTTCTGAACTTTGAAAAAGAGAGCGAATATGAAATTTTGTGCATAAAGTATGTTTTGTGATCAGATTCTGTGCTGTTCTGTACTCTATTATGATGTGGCATCTGAAAAACCTTTGGCATGACTTTCTGACTCTGATATGGTGATTCTGATTCTGTTTTGCTCTGATATGTGGCCCTGTCATGGGATATAATAGTGACCTCTGGCCCTGTCACGGGAGATAATAGTGACCTCTGGCCCGCCACGAGATATAATAGTGGTTTTTATGTTTTGAGTGCAATCGCTTTGGTAACATGGTGATTTATGTTCTGCTTGGCTTTCTACTGGATGCACAACCCTACCACGGGGGTTAAACATGGTCTCTGTTCTGATATGATGCTCTGATATGATATGATAAGATGAAGATGTTCAGTCATGTTGTGCCAAAGGAGTCTTTGAATATGAAAAGTTGGTTTCTGAATATGAAATATTTGAGAAGTCGCTCTGATTTTCTGATAAGATGTATTTTTGAGATTTGCATATTGATACTGAAATGTTTGTTTCTGCATTCTGAACTCTGTGAAAATGCTCATGTTTATACACTAGTATATGCCATCTGCTTACTGAGTTGTTGATAACTCACCCCTTATCTCCATTTATTTTTCAGATGATTTTTGAATAGACCAGCTAAGGATCAGGATTATGGAGTATCGGTGAGATGATTATTTAAGCATAGTGGATTACTCATAGAAGATTTCTGAGAAGTGATGGATTTTATTAAGAGACTTTGTAGTATTCTGATGACGTTATACTTTGGAGTCTATAAATTTATTGATGAATTATGAGTTTTAAGTTATAGGGAGTAACTCTTCGATCCCTGCGGGACCGGGGCGTTACATGAAATGGTGCATGTAATACCCAGCTCCTTCTTCTTACGTACGCTTCTCTCTTTCTGACGTATGTTTCGTCTTGATGACGTAAGCAAACCCTAATGGCAGAGATTATGTGATCATCTGCCTTTCTCACTACCGACTGCGAGTCACGTTATGCGTGTCGAACCATGATAGCGTGTCTCGAAAGATATCGTGTGACTTCTAGGGCACGCCCGGTGTTTTAAATATGCTGGAAATATTTATAAGGAGTATTTCCATCATTGTTGAATTAAGATTTGATCTTAAATACGACAATCATAATATTATTGAAGAGCTCCAAAAATATTATAATTGCCGGAAATCATTTTAATATTATTATTAAAATGATTTCAATTATTTAAGATATTATGAGATTTAAATTATGTTGAGAACTTTTATTAAATAAATGGTTTAACCCTTTAAATATGTTAAGTGAGACTTCATCATTCTATTAATGATGAAGAATATTATTTTATAAACTAAAGTTAGTTTAAAATAATATCTACCTTAATTCCTCTAAGTGCTTTTAATTAAGTTAATGTTTTACGCATCTTCAAATCAGTGTTTTAATTCTTCGTCGTTAGATCGTCGTGTAGACCCCTAGACGAAAGGACTGGGTTAAATACCCAGACCCCACTCTTTTCCCTCTCATTTCCCCGTAACCCTCTCTCTCCTCCCTCTCTCCTTCGGCGTACGCAGTACGCAGACCACCCACGCCGAACGGCTTAAGGCCTTAGCCCGGCGCCGCCGTGCGTCGCCCTTCCTCACTGCCGGCACCAATGGCTTACTCTCCCTCCGGCGAGCTCAACCATACCAGCCTTTTTCTCCCACGCTCTCCATTTCTCCATTTCGGAAGTACACAGCCCTAACGGGCTTGTGCGCGTAGCGCCACCGTGCGCCACCCAATGGCTCCACCGCTCCCACGGCCAGCTCCTCTCCTACTGGCCATCATCCTCCACCGAAGCCAGCCCCTATTATACAGTCCTCCCCCTCCTTCCACGGCAAGTACCCAAAATGGGTCTCTAACCCATTTCCCACCGCGTGCCGCCATACGCAGCCACCCACGACCACCCATGGTCACCATGGACCTCCCTCTTCCTCCCCCTTCCTCCTCCACGTGACCCGAGGCCCATAGCCTCTCCCCCACCACATGGGTTCCCCTCTCACGCACGCACGGTGGTGCACGGGTTGCACGCCGTGCACCACCGTGCACCGCCACCCACGGCTGGTAACCACCACCATCAGCCTCCTCAAGCCTCCACCAAGCCAACTCGACCTCCATTGGCCCCGATCTGTCACCCACGAGAGCACACTCTCTCTCACTCTCCCACGGCTTCTCCTCCATGGAATGGCCAGATCTGCCACCGTGAGCCACCGTGGCGCCACCTCGACACCACCACGAGATTCACCACACCTCCTTTAGCCAAGCCCTAGGTCTAAACCATCACTTTATGTGATGGGTAATCACTGCACGTGATGGACAGTCACTGCGTGTGATTGACCGCCACTGTACATGGCTAGATCCGCCGTGTTATGCCCCTCGCCATCATCACAAGGCCATCACGAGCCTTTCCAAGACCACACCTAGCTATCCAAACACCTAAACAGTCACCGTACGTGAGTTAGCCACCACGTACGACTCTTCCGACATCATCGGCTATGACGATCAGCAAGCAACGCACGGGTTATCCCGTCGATGGTATAACCCTCTATCCCTCGTAATTATGTTAGATATTGATTAGTTGACTAGGTTGTGGACTGTGCTGTTAGTATTTGTGGAGTTGTGGCATTGTAATGAAGTGTTGGGCATTCTGTGTAGTGAAGTGTTGGGCTTATCTGTGTTGTATGGAGGTGCATTGTGCCGTGTAGTGTACTGTGATGTGTTGGGCGTAATTGGGAAGTGTGCTGTGTAGTGTGATTGGGAAATATGTGCTGTAATGGTGGCATGGTGTATGTGGAATGGATACGGTGCACACTGAGTGTACTCTGTGTGCATGTGGCGTGTTGTATATGTAGGGAGTACAAATGGAATGTACTCCATGTGATGGTGAGATGCACCATATGGCGGGTATGCCATGATGGTGACATACCGTGATGTGTATGAATGGAGTATACGATGGGTGTGCTCTGTGTGGGGTATAGTATATGTGAGGAGTACACATGGAGTGTACTCTATGTGGTGGAGTAATGCACCATGTGGTGGATATGCCATAATGGTGATGTGGCACATGGGATGGGAATAGTACACGCTATGTGTACCTTATGTGTGGCATAATGTGAGATAAGGAGAGTATATGTAAAATATACCCTCCTGGCGTATTGTGGAACGGGATGAGTACGAGTGTACTCAGTGGCGTAGTGCGTGTAAGAGGAGTACATGTGGAATGTACTCTATGTGGTGGAGTAATGCACCATGTGGCGGATATGCCATAATGGTGATGTGGCACATGGGATGGGAATAGTACACGCTGTGTGTACTTTATGTGTGGCGTAATGTGAGACAAGGAGAGTATATGTAAAATATACCCTCCTGGGGTATGGTGGAACATGATGAGTACAAGTGGAGTGTACTCAGTGGCGTAATGCGTGTAAGAGGAGTACATGTAGAATGTACTCTATGTGGTGGACGATGCACCATATGGCGTGTATGCCATATTGGTGATGTGGTATGTATGTGGAGAGTACATGTGGAATGTACTCCATGAGATGGTGCGATGCACCATATGGCGTGTATGCCATAGTGGTGATGTAGCGTGTTGTATATGTGGGGAGTACAAATGGGATGTACTCCATGAGATGGTGAGATACACCATATGGAGTGTATGCCATAATGGTGATGTGTCGTAGTGTGTATGAAGGGAGTATACGAGAAGTGTACTCCATATGATATGGTGATGTACCGTATGGCAGGTATGCCATAGTGGTTATATGGTGTGTGTGGATGGAGTACATGTGGGATACACTCCATATGATGGGTGATGCACCATATGATGTGTAGGCCATAATGGTGATGGAACGTATGTGAAGGGAGTACGAGTGGAATGTACTCCATGTGATGGAGTGATGTACCATATGGTAGGTATGCCATAATGGTGATGTGGTGTGTATGAAGGGAGTATACATGGAGTGTACTCCACGTAGCAGCGACACTCCGTGTGGTGTGTCGTAGAGATAATGATGGTTATGTGATTGATGGGTGTCGAACGTGATAGATAGTGTCGGGAACTATGAAACAGTGTCCCGAAGTAGTTATGGCGTAGCCTGTAGTCTGAGGTGACAAGTGTCACTGTGATGGACTTATGGCCAGGAGTATGCGCAAAGTAGCAGAACAAGTATAAGAGTGCACAGCGGAAGCATGACTGGGGAATGTCACGAAGTGACATGATTATTGACAGTCGTGCTTGTGATGGGTGAAGTAGTGGAATAAGTGTAAGAGTACGCAGCGGAAGCATGACTGGGCAACGTCACGAAGTGACGTGGTTATTGGAAGTCATGCTTATGATGGGTGAAGTGTTGAAGTATAGAAATGGCGAAACGGGAATGTGACGAGATGTCACGATGACGGGAGTACGTGAGGAACCGTACTCATGATGAGTCAGGAGTGATGAAGTAGAATGCTAGGTAACACGACAAGGTCACAGTGTAGCACTGGAGCAATCTCGGGCTATATAACGTGACATGAAACGTAGTTATGGATGGAGTATTGTCGTGTTAAGTGTTGGGATGAACTGTCAAAAGGGACGGGTAGCGTGAAGAGTCATGCTAGCCGAGTTAAGAGAAGATTGGTATCGGAGTATGGCCCTTGTCCCTACGAGCAGGTGATCAACGTGTTATATATGTTGATCTTAGGTGATAAAGGGGTAAGGTACCTGTGTAACATGGTGAGAGACACGTGCCGGACAGATTCACTATATGTAATGGGTAATCTGTCATGAGCATAGTTGCACGATGCTTAAGCCTCAGAGTTGGCTTAGAGCCATGTGTCTTTATGGATGGGAATGAGGATTTAGTGTGGGCCAAGATGCATGAAGATAGTGACGGATGCATCGTTAGGATTGAGATGTGTGATTCCATCGGTCGGAATCATGCGTCGAATGTGGTTGTAAGAAGAGTAAGACGAATGTCCTAGTGTCTTAATCCTAAGGTGAATAAGGGGTTCACTTTAGTGGATGAGCACTCGAGACAAGACTTTGAGTTGGATGTTGTGGTGACCGTAAGTGGTCCTCGAAGGGTTTAACATAGTGAAGGGCACGTAAGTGCACGAGATAGAAGGAGAGTGTTCTAAGTATAGCGTGGTTCTATTTATAGTTTAAGTTACTTATGCATTAGATATAGAATGATGCTAAGGTTATGTGTATGCATGTAGGTTGCCATCTGACAAGCACGTGAATGGACTGAATGACATGCAAGTAGCATGGAGTCCAGGTATGTGTTACGTTCATACTCTTCTAGAGTTATCAAAGATACAAGAAACGCTTTTCCTTTAAAATGCTCACGAAAAGACTAAAGACGTTTTAAGAAAGAAAATGCTAAATGTTCAAAAGTATAAGTATGTACGGCCCCTTATTGGCAGCCCCTTTTTACGCACCCCAAAGTATTAATTGTACGCATGTGAATGGATAACTATACGCTGTATCTATTGTATGTATTTTCTAAGAAAAACCTATAAACTGATGAAGATGCATGAAAGGCATGAAAGCAGATGCTTTTGTGAATCCTACGAACCGACGCTCTCATGTGCACCACGAGGTGATGCTGGCGGATGCCATGATTGACGACGTTCAAGGTGACGCTTATAGGATGCCACGGAAGCTGACGCTTAAGCCCATGTATGTTCTTTGTTAAAGAGAGGATAGAGCTTAAATGAAATTGAAAAAGAAAACGGAAAGACCATTTTCGGGCTTACGCCCCAAATGATATTTTCTCATGAAAAGAAATGTTTTCTCATGAAAAGAAATAATTGTTAAATGAAAGAACAAACTGAATGAAAGCTTCAGCTCCCTTGAGCTGACATGAACGAACGAATGAAAAGAAAGAAAGAAAGAAATGAAAGCATGAATGTATGAAGACACGTAACGGCCACATGACATGAATGAAAGGGTACCGATGAATGGGCAGATTGCAATGCCGGGTAAGTAGTGCTGGAAGTGCACCCAGTGCTGCCCCCTATGAAAAGGGGTTCCCAACCCGTGGCCACGGGCGGAATCCGGGTCCAAAGGAAGACCGCTAACCCCAAACACACGGGGCGTAATTGTGTGTACTGGCCTATGAAAGCGATAAGAAAGAATGGATGTATGCACACACGCATGAACGCACGAATGCACATGTATGCACAAGAGCACAAGAGCACAGGCTCTTTAAGAAATGAAGGCACCGACGGGAAAAACGTTTTACGACGAGAAAGCCTTTTTTTTAAAGTAAAACCCCGTACATCGACTCTTGACGAAATGAAGGCACTGACGGGGGACACGTTTTAAATAAAGAAAAGCCCCGTCCAGTGACGTTTTCAAACGAACGCACACAAGACACGTAGGCATGCACGTAATAGTATGTACGAATGATGAATGCATAAATGAAAACCTATGTTGTTATATTTTAACCGTATGAAGTAATGCTTACGAGTCTTCGACTTATTTTAGTTTTTATGCATATCCCTCCCCCTCACAGGAATTGCACGATCAGGACGGACACGGCCCGTGGGGAAGAGCACGGAAGTCTAGGCACGAGTTTTAAACGTACGAGGCCTTTTTATTATAAGATTGATGTTTTCCGCTGTAACCCTCTTTTATGATCAAATCACATTTTATTTATAAACGTAGAGTCTCGTACCGTGGGGATGCAAGTGAAAAGTTTTAAACAGGACGGTAATTCCCGTCGTCCTTTTTATAAAAATATTTTAGAAAAAGTCCCACCACAAGGACGGGCGTTACAGTGCACTTGGTCGAAGGTGTGCAAACCTTAAGATGAAAGGGGTATTGGCTTAAGGGACTTGATAAATATCCAAAGAGCTTTTCATATAAAGTTTGCATGGAGACTTATCACAGTAGATAATCTTTGCACTCGATTCTTTCAGGCTAAATATGTTAAAACATGACACATGGCTTCAGCAATTTCGACCCCTGTAGGATCTTGATTTTGGAAGACAATTTTTAAGGTTTTTCTGGAGTGTATGAAAATGTATATGTGAACATTAGAGAAGGAAAAGCCTCATTCTGGTTTGACAAGTAGCTCAACAATGGTCCTCTGGCTACGTCTTCTCACATGATCCAACATCTTGATATTAAAATTCAAGATTGCTGGGCATCTGATAATTGGGATGCCGAGGTGCTAATAGATTTGGTAAGGGTCCAAAAAACAAAAGAGATATTTGGAAGCCATCCACAAATGGTAAATTTTCAACTACTTCTGCATGGGAGGTGGTCAGGGTAAAAGGAGAGAAATGGTCGTGGATGGAATGGGTCTGGCATAAGATGCTTCCAAAAAACATTTCTATGTGCATGTGGAAGGCTCTGTTCCAATGTTTACTAGAAGATAAGAGAGTGCGGAATCTGGGAATTGATATGGTATCATGTTGCAACTGCTGCGTGAATAGACATGAAGAGTCTCTCAACCATGTACTGAGTCAAGGTACCATTGCAAGCATGGTGTGGAAAAGAGCTACTTCAGCTTTGGGAATTTTAAATATGGACGACAAGCCGTGGAGTGTGAAAAACAGTAAATGGTTCAAATATGCTAAAAAGGAAACTCAAAAAGGCAAAATTATAGGTGTAACCTGCTATAATTACTTGGAGATTATGGCTTAAAAGGTGCAAAGCCTGCATGGAAGGAAAGTGCAACTTGGGAGAGGCTGTATGGTTATTGATGAGACTCTGGCTTACAAAAGTTGCAAAGGGAGTGAAGGATGCTCTATCTTCTACTGATAAACAGGTTCAAGCATCGTTACAGGTGAAGACATCATCACCGAAGATCAGATTGCCTTGACAAAGAATCTGGGAAAAGCCTTCGGAAGGTTGGTTGAAGCTGAATATAGATAGCTCATGTAGAGGTAATCCTGGTGGTGGGATCATACTTAACTCTCTTGGAAATATCAAGGCCACTTTCTCCGAAAAATTTGAGCATCGGACTAATAATAAAGTAGAGTTAAGTGCTCTTACCAATATACGTTTTGGGAATATCAAGGTCGCTTTCTCTAAAAAATTCATCCAATATATATTTTTGTCATCAATTAGCCAAAGGGAGAGATTGTAAATGTAATTTATGTTTGTCTAGGACTAGATGAGTCTGTATTTAAATTTGAATTATGGATGAATGTAATTTTAAATAGGACTCTAGGATTGCATCTGATAAGGATGAGTATTTGAATAGAAATTATCCGATAAGGATAAGTGTTTGAATTGTAACTCTTATAAAATCTTATCTATATTATAAGATAAGGGTCTACAAGGGTCCTATGTATGTTTTGATTCTAAGAGTCAGTTGAAAAGATAAAGATGCAAACTTTATTGAAGAAACTGAAGCTGAATTGAACTCGATGCAATCCAAAAGAAGTGATCCAGTTTGAGATATTCTCAAATAGTTAGCAACGTATCTGATAGAGGTTCTAGATAAACCTGTCAGTAGAGTCCTTCTCCAAATCAATCACAGCATTACCTATTTATAGAGGAGTCAGCTAAGGTTTTTCAAGAAGTGACTTGAACAACACATTCACAGGTATTGAGAGCTTGACGATCTGGGTAGAACTACAAGAGATCGTGCAAGAGAAAATTCTTGAGAGAAGGATTTTCCAGAAAGCTCAGCCCGTGTGATTGAGTGAGAACATACTCCAAGGGGGAGTTGCCTGGTTCGAGTTCAACCACTAGAGATTCGAGTAGGAAAGACAAAGATTGGAGAGTGTCAGAGGTTCTAACTACCTACAACGGTAAAAGACAAGCAGGTGTCGTGTATTGGGTAAAATTGTCTAGTTAAAAAGGTTTTGTAAACTTTTTACTTGTTATACTCTCAATCGATAAAATTGGTTTTCCTAAGCTTGGTTTCCCCGTAGGGTTTTACCTTTGAGGAGTTTTTCAAAGGGTTTCCCTTCGTAACCAAATTATTGTGTTAATGCTCTTAATATTTTTTATTGGTTACTAATCCGTGCTAATAGCTTTTGTTTAGCATTAACGTGCATAATCATGTGTATTTGGGAAATTTCAATTGGCATCAGAGCATGGTTCACTCAATTTGAGTGCGATCCGTTACCCTAGAAGATCATGGCGACACTATCATCACCACCACATTTTGATTGTGATAACTATGCCTACTGGAAGGTAAGGATGAGAGCATTTCTAAAGTCGCTTGATGAGAAAGTTTGGCTAACCGTGGAGTCAGGATGGACAAGGCCCACAACACCTATAGAGAGTGGACCAAAGAACAATCAAGCAAATTTAAATTGAAACAACAAAGGTCTAAATGCCATTTTCATGGCAATTTCTCCTGATAAATTCAAGAGAATTTTCATGTATGAGACATCCAAGCATGATTGGGATATTTTGGAAACCACAGATGAAGGGACCAAAAGGGTGAAAAATTCCAAATTTCAAATGTTAACCTCAAAGTTTGAGGAGATAAAAATGCTGGAAGATGAGACTTTTAATGAGTTTTATGCTAAACTAAATGACATTATTAATTCTAGGTACAATCTTGGTGAGAAGGTGGAGGAGGCACAAGTTGTGAGAAACATCCTGAGATTCCTGGCTGAAAGGTTTCAACCAATCGTGACAGTCATAGAAGAAAGAAAGGATTTAGACACAATTCGGGTAGAAGAACTTGTAGGTTCTTTGCAAACTTGTGAATATACTCTTCCACAACAAAAGAAAGGTAAGTCCATCGTAGTCAAAGCTACTAAGGAAGAAAATTAGTCTGATGATGAAGATCTGTGTAATGATGACTTAGCTCTTGTGGCCGAAAAATTTTAAAAATTCATGTTTAATAAAACGAATTTTGGTAAGATGAAAAAAGGTAAGAATTTCATTAAAAAGAATAAATCTGAAAAGTGGAATTAAGACAAAACTGAGTTTAAAAATAAAGTACAATGTCATGAATACTTTGGTTTTGGTCACATAAGAATGGAATGTCCAAATCTTAAAAGAAAGACAAAAGCTTTGAATGCTACTCTGAGTGATCATTCTGATTCTAAAAGTTCAGATACATCCTCTGATAATGAAACTACCTTTATTGCTTTCTCTGCCTCTATTACTGATTGTGCTGACACGAGCAAACAATACGCTGATGACAAAATGGTTGTTTGCGATACTGATTTTGTTGTTGCCACAGAAGTTGCTAAACATGAATTAAGTGTGCATGAAGCATGTGAGGACTTATGTGAAGAGTTTGTGAAAATCCAAAAGGTAAATAAAAAGTTGTACAAAAATGTCACCACCATAAAGAATGAGAAAAACAATTTGGTGGAGGAACTAAAAGTGACGAAACTAGAATTGACAAAGCTATGCGCACAGAAAGTGGTGCTGGAAAAGAAGTTGGCAGCTTGTCAGGAAGTCAAAGAAAAGACTCACTCAAAAACTCAATGAACTACTGAAAGTTCAAAGAGATAGTTTCGATCGCACAAGGTTGAGATATAGTACTTCTAAAGATTCACATCGTAAAGCATCTGTTGTCTCTACATCTAAAGGTATCACCTTTGTAAAAGGAAGTAAAGTAGAAAATGTCTCAAAGAAACCTGTGAACAAAGGCAAGTCAACAATGACTTCTCCAAGTAAGTCCAAAGGTATGTTTGTCCCTACTTGCCATTATTGTGGAATAATTGGACACACTAGAACAAATTGCTTTAGACTTAGAAACGAGAAAGAAAATGAAATAGAAATAAGTTTTTTAGCAAGGATACGAACCTAGAAATTAAGGTGGACAAATTGAGCAATCAAATGAACACCCTAGGTAATAAACTTGGTGAACTATCTGAATTGTGTTTTCCTAAAAACATGAATAATACAATTATCAAGACCAAGTGGGTAGTGAAAGAAAATGACGTATGTCTAGCAGCACACACAACACTCAAAGCTATGGACACTAGCATGTGGTATCTGGACAATGCTTGTTCTAGACATATGTCAGGAGACAAAGGGTTGTTTAAGAAGATTGAGTCCATTAGTGGAGAATCCGTGACTTTTGGTGATGGAAGTACACAACAGTGGAAGGAAAGGGAAATGTAGATGTTTCTCGTTTACCTACTCTTCATAATGTTCTTTTTGTTAATGGCCTCAAGGCCAATCTGTTAAGTATTAGTCAATTTTGTGATGATCATCCTTTTGTGCAGTTCTCAAAGGATGAATGAAAAGTCTACAATAGTGATAAAAAAAGGATCTTGAAGGGCACCAAGAATGCTAATAACTGCTATGGAGTTTCTCCTATGAGCACTATGCATTGTCCCAAAGTAGAGCTGGATGAAACTGAGTTGTGGCACTACCATCTAGGCCATATCAACTATAGGGACATGCAAAAAACTCTAAAAATGAAGTTGTACATGGACTGCCCAAAATTTTGAAAAACAAGAAGATGGTGTACAGAGCCTGTCAGGAAAGGAAGCAGACCAAGGCATAGTACAAAAAGATAGTTGATATTCTGACCTCAAGACCACCTGAGCTGTTACACATGGATTTGATGGGTCCTACTCAGACTGAGCGTTTCGATGAAAGAAGTATATAATGGTCATCGTGGATGACTACTCAAGATATACATGAATCATTCTGTTGAGAGACAAAATAGAAACCTTCGACCTTGCGAAGAAACTGTTCAGACGACTACAAACAGAGAAGAATTCCTCTATCTCTCGTATTCGTAGTGATCATGGGAGAGAATTTGAAAATACTAATTTCTCCTCTTTTTGTGATGAACAGGGGATACATTAAGAGTTCTCAACCCCTATCACTCCACAATAAAATGGAATTGTGGAGAGGAAAAATAGGGCAATACAAGAGATGACCTGCACCATGCTGAGTAACAGAAAGTTGGCATTATACTTCTAGGGAGAAGTTGTCAGCACTATTGGACACATCTTGATCCATGTAGTCTTTCGTCCAAGCACCAAACTCACTCCCTATGAGTTATGGAATGGAAAGAAACCCGCGATGAAGTACTTTAAGGTGTGCAGGAGTACTTGCTGCATTTTGAGAGAATGAGAGAATGCCCACAAATTCGATAGCAAGAGTGATAAATGAATATTTCTTGGATATTCATCAAATATCAAAGCTTACAGAGTTTACAACCTATGAACTAAAATAGTGATGGAGTCAGTCAACGTAGTTGTGGATGATAACTCTAAGAGATGACCAAGACGGAACTTGACAACCTTATCGGGAAGGCTGAAGAAAACTCAACTGAACTCAACTGATCAAGAGGACACAGATCCAATGGAACTTGCTACACCAAGCTCAGTTTCACACCATAAAAAAAAGCCCTCTACAAGAATCAGTCACAATCATCCAAAGGAGAACATCCTTGGAGAACTGGATGAAGGTATGAGATTACAAAAACGTGTTTTAAATCAAGTCTCATACGTTTGCAATTTGTCTCAGGTTGAACCTAAGAAGCTGGAAGAAGTCTTACAAGATGAAGGCTAGGTCAACGCCATGCACGAGAAATTGCACCAGTTCACCCAAAATCAAGTATGGGAGCTACTTCCAAGACCTAAAGATCACAACATCATTGGAACAAAGTGGATCTTCAAAAACAAGTCAAACAAACATGGAACCATTGTTTGAAACAAGGTCAGACTGGTAGCACAAGGATACTCCCAAGTTGAAGGAATTGACTTTGACGAGACCTTTGCACCAGTAGCTCATTTGGAATCTGTTCGCATATTACTAGCAATTGCAAGCCATTTAAATTTTAAATTTTATCAAATGGATGTTAAAAGTACTTTTTTAAATGACATACTCAATGAAGAAGTATATGTAGAACAACCTAAGGGATTTTCTAATCACTTGTTTCCTGACCATGTTTTTAGGTTGAAGAAATCTCTTTATGGATTGAAGCAAGAACCTCGAGCATGGTATGAGAGACTAAGGAAATACTTGCTTAAAAATAACTTCGTAAGAGGTCAAGCTGACATAACATTTTTTTTTAAGAAAATTTGGTAAGTATCTACTTATTGCTCAAATTTATGTAGATGACATTGTGTTTGTTTCCACTCTTGACAAACTCTCGCATGACTTTTCCCAAAGAAATAAAAAATGAGTTTGGAATGAGTATGATTGGGGAATTAAATTTCCTCATTGTGATTCAAATTAACAAACTAAAGAAGATATTTTTATTTCACAATCTAAATATGCTAAAGATCTTATTAAGAGATTTGGCATGGAAGGGAAGACACATGCTCGCACTCCAATGAGCACCTTGGTTAAAATATGTTCGGATTCTACAGGTAAAAGCGTTGATCCTACTCTGTAAAGAAGCATGATAGGAAGTCTTCTCTACATTACTACTAGCAGACCTGACATTACTTTTAGTGTAAGTGTTTGTGCACAATTTCAGGCTAATCCTAAAGAATCACACCTCACAGTAGTAAAAAGAATCTTAAAATACCTGAGTGCTACTGTTGACTATGGCATATGGTATTCAAAAGATTCAAATCTGAGTCTGGTTGGGTATTCTGATGCTGACTGGGCTACTAATGCTGGCGATAGAAAAAGCACCATAGGTTGTTGGTTTTATGTCGGTAGCATTTTGGTAGCATGGATGAGCAAGAAGCAAAATTCCATCTCCTTGTC
This sequence comes from Juglans regia, assembly GCF_001411555.2. Classification (NCBI taxonomy): domain Eukaryota; kingdom Viridiplantae; phylum Streptophyta; class Magnoliopsida; order Fagales; family Juglandaceae; genus Juglans; species Juglans regia. The sequence goes on from NC_049907.1 coordinate 28,865,493, forward strand.
CACTGCTGAAGTTGAATACATTGCGGCTGGCAGTTGTTGCACTCAATTTCTTTGGATGAAAAAGAAGTTTGAGGACTATGGGTTCTCGCAAGATACTATGACTGTCTACTGTGACAATTCAAGTGCAGTTAGTATCTCGAAGAACCATGTGCAACATTTAAGAATCAAGTGCATAGATATAAGACATCACTTCATAAGAGACTTGGTTGAAACAAAGGTAGTGTCTCTGGAACACGTTAACACTGAACACCAACTGGCCGATTTGTTCACTAAACCTTTAGATGGTCTAAGGTTTGAAGTTCTAAAGAAGGCCATTGGTGTGTGTGACGTGCCCTATTTTTTATAATAAAAATAATAATAATAATAAAAGGTGTTTGTTTCTTCAAAAACTTCATGTTGCTATCATTCTGCAAGGTACAAGCTTTATGAGTGTACCGGGTCTTTGAGGTTTGTGACTCCACCAATTCATTTTGCTGGGATCGAGGTAGATCTTGTCTGGTATGTGTTATTACTTGTAATGCACAACTCTTAAGGAAGACCACACAAGAATTCTATTCTCTGCACTATAAGGAACTTAAATATGACCTCCTAACAATTTGGTGACAACATGCATATACTCATACAATGCCCAAAGAAAGGGGAGTCTATGTCTTAAATTGACTAAAACTAGTTGAACCTAGTACCAACTAGAAAAGGTTTTCCTCTTGCCATGCATTAAGGTCGATTCTTATAGAAAAAGTCGGGTATTCAAAAGTCATTGCAAAAAAAGACGAACACTCATACATGGATCTAAACTCTAAAAGTCCTTGTAGAAAACAATTGTTGTCTCAATCATTGTGGAAAAATATGAGCAATACAAAATGAAGATATAGAGTGAATATGGCTTTGTGCTTGGAGGGAGTTGCTTTTTCGAGTATCTAGGCCCTAGCACAAAATTTGACTTTCAAGAAAAAGTTCACCCATTTTGGAGCAAACATGAAAAAATTATAAAAGAAAGGTGGAGTACGGAAAAGAAAGAAAAATAATAATAAAAGTTTTTTTGGAAAGATTTTTTCCCTCACTCACACACACACGAATTCTTGGCAGGTCATCAATTAAGAAAAATGTTCAACTGTGAATATTGACCAAAATTGACCAATAAGGAATACTTGTCCTAAATAAATGGAAAAGTGTTGAGTGTAACAAAGCTTGGACAAGGAAATTACTCAAAATGACCCAAGCTTTGTGAATGAAAAATACATGATATTTTTCCTTTTCTGGTTTTTTAAAATATTTTACTTTTTAAAAATTTGGAAAAAGAAAGGGCATGAGTAACTGAAATTGAAGTGGAGTGTTACCTCTAAGACATGCTCTATGTGTTGGAAAAAGGGGAGGCCCGCGTGCATGGCACGATCTAGGCTTTGGGCGGGAAATGAAAAAGCTGCTCTGCAGCATTAAATGCACGTCAATCACCCTTTATCACCATTAAGCCTCGATTCCTTGTTCCTTTCACTCTATTTATCTTCTCCGATACACTCTTAGAGAGAAACGCCTCATTTTTAGTCCGTGCATCTCAAGAAATTTATGTTTATCTTCTACACAAAATCAAGGTAAGTCTTCTCTTTGGAATGTATTTCTTAAGTTTTCATTGCTTTAGGACTCTTTTTAGGGTTCTCTCAGTCTCCAATTCCTTAAAATCTCTGAAATCCTTGAAGTTCCAAAAACCTAGTTGACTTAGGACTTGAAAATCTATTTGAAGGGGTTAAATAAGGGCTTTGAAAAGCATTTGTGGTGGTTTCTTGTTGTAGAAGGTAACGAACAAAGGCTGCATGTGAGTCTGTTTGGCTATTTCCTCAATGTCGTCGTCGTCCACCCTGTGTTGCGTTGTTCCTGTGCTTAGGTCTAGATATTTTTCTCATTTGGTAAAAATCGCTGAACATTTATGTCCTTTATGGATAATTTTCTAGAAACACGTGTGTAATTGGATTTATGTTTTTTGAAATTATCTTCACATTCTTGGCCCTGTTACGTTGATATTTTGGGAGAAAAGTGAATCTGGCTAATTTGTTACATTGCATATTTATCATGCTTAAAAAGGATTTTTTTTTCCCAGATGAAATGCAAGCTGATTGCAAAGAAAGCAAAGTTTGACAACAAAGTACCTCCAGTACATTCCTCCACTAAGGAAGAATCTGACTCTCATGTGAAAACTCCAAAGAACTTTTCTTAAAAATCCAAGCTGGCAGATAAAAGATCTGTCCCTTCCAAAGGAGTGGGGAGTATATCAAAGCCTCCTACCAAAGTGTCAAAACCACCAAAGTTTGTAAGTGAGGAAGCAGAGACAACCTACAAGACTGTGTTCTCCAAGAGGAATGTTCTTGGAGAATGAGAGGAAACTTTAAGTGATGTGAATGACGATGCATTTGAATTTATTACTCACATATTTGTTGATAGAGGATGGGAGAAAATTACTGAGGGAGCCCCTGCCCCTATATTGAATTTGTGAGGAAATTTTATGCCAACTCTTTACTGAGTGTGGACAATAATCTCATTACATCCACTGTTTGGTTAGTTGTTTGAATTTGGTTAGTTGTTTTTGTAGGTTTAAATCACATTCATCCAATATATGTTTTTGTCATCAATCAGCCAAAGGGAGAGATTGTAAATGTAATTTATGTTTGGCTAGGATTAGATGAGTCTGTATTTAAATTCGAATTATAGATGAATGTAACTTTAAATAGGACTCTAGCATTGCATTCGATAAGGATGAGTATTTGAATAGAAGTTATCCGATATGGATAAGTGTTTGAATTGTAACTCTTACCAAATATTGTTTATATTATAAGATAAGGGTCTACAAGGATCCTATGTATGTTTCGTGTCTAAGAGTCAGTTGAAGAGATAAAGATGCAAGCTTTATTAAAGAAACTGAAGCCGATTTGAACTCAATGCAATCCAGAAGAAGTGCTCCAAACGGAGATGTTCGCAAATAGTTAGCAACGTATCTAACTAAGATTCTGGATAAACCTATCAGCAGAGTCCTTCTCCAAATCAATTACAACATTACCTATTTATAGAGGAGTCAGCTGAATTTTTTAAGCAGTGACTTGAACAACACATATTCACAATTATTGAGAGCTTGAACATCTGGATAAAACTTCAAGAAATTATGCAAAACAAAATTCTTGAGAGAAAGATTTTCCAAAAAGCTCAATCCGTAGGATTGAGTGAGAGCATACTCCACGGGGGAGTTGCCATGTTCGAGTTCAATCACTAGAGGTTCCAGCAAAAAAGACAAAGATTGGAAAGTATCGGAGGTTCTGACTACCTACAACAGTAGAAGACAAGCGGGTCGCGTGTCTTGGGTAAACGTGTCTAGTTATAATGGTTTTTTAAATGTTTTATTTGTAATACTCTCAATCGATAAAATTGGTTTTGCTAGGTTTTGTTGACTCATAGGGTTTTACCTTTGATGAGCTTTTCAAAGGATTTCCCTTATTGTGTTACTAATATTTTGTGTCTAAATTATTGTGTTAATGATCGTAATATTTTATATTGGTTACTAATCCATACTAATAGCTTTTGTTTAGCATTAACGTGCATATAATCAGGGGTACTTGGGTAATTTCAGTTTCCACTCTATTTTTATTGGTCTGGTTTTTTTGGTTTGTTTTTGTGATGATTTATAAGGTTTCCCTCCACCATAAGTGAGGATTGTTTTAATAAAAAAAAAAAGTTAAAAAATATATATAATTCAATTTCTTAATTAAAACATGTCATGTGTAACAACAAATCATGAGTTACAAATTTTGGTTCCCTCTTCGATAGAGAACTTGACATTTCTCCTCAGAACTATGGTTTTGATGGAGAACGAAAAATAAAAAAATGGTTCAAGAGATTAGAGATAATAGATAATATTAATTTTACATTGTTGCATGGTTTTAGAAAATATTTTGGGATCAAAATATTGTCTCAAAAAATCTAGCCATATTTCATATTGGAGCTAAAGCTTTCAATTTTTGGGTCAATAGAGGGGCCCGTGCATGGATATTTTTTCCAAGGTTTCTTAGGCCTAGTTTGATGAGTTAATTTAGATTTTTCCGGAGAAAATAATTTTCTAGAATTTTTCTTTTGGTTTTTAGGAACGTCTCATTTTTCGTTTCGTCCCGAATAAAAATCGTCTGAAAACGAAATTTTGTTGTAGTGTTATCTCTAATTAGGACTTAATTGCTATCTTACATTACTGGTTTTGAAATTTTACACTAGATACTTCTAAAGAAAGAAAATAAAAAATAAAAATATCTCCATTGGGTATCGTTGGTATTTTGACCAAAACCCATCTGTACGTACAATAGTTTGCAGGTCATCTTTGTCGTACTTTGGGTACTGATCAAAACGATCAAAGAAAGGGAGTTAGACAAGAGATAATAAAAGTGTGTACACTCGAGAGAGAAGCGTGTAGAAAAATTCACTTACTTGACATATAGAAATTACAAAAAGATTATTAGAAAACACTACAAGAAAATAGCTTAGTTGTGTCCAATTATTTATTGCGAAAATGAGTCTGTTTTGGTCGCAAAGAGTCATTTTCATCGCATATAATTCATCACAAATGATTATTTTTCTTATAGTGAAAACTTTAGTCATTGATCACCTCAATGAAGTAGAATATGATCAGGTAAATGAGTTGAGAAGAACTTCATAGAAGATAACCATGGCTTTCTTAGAATAGAGAGTACTCCTATAAAATAAGATCGATCACCTCAATGAAGTACAATATGATCAGATGATGCCTAGCTAGTTTGTTGAAAAGCAATGGCTTCAATTTAGGCTGCTCTTATGAACCTTCAATATGTACATAAACCAAAGAGAGATGTTATTACATGCTGAGACTCTTACTATGCATAATCTCGTAATAAGTTGAGACTTTTACCGTTTTCCCTCTTGGAAAATGTAGCTGCCCTCCTTATAGTACACTGGCCTTAGCCCCTTGAGGATTGAGCTCAAGAGTATACCATTGTGTCACTTAAGAGGCTACTAGAGTCTTCTAAATAATTTCACCCTTCAAGATCAACAGGTGATCAATATGGTTATTCTAAAATTATAGAGGGAGAAGAGAGCCTTTGTTTTGTACGTTCACCTTTCCTCTCATTAATTTAACGTATGTGAAACTCTTACTTAAAAACCTTTCTGATGGAGGTAGTAAATTAACTTCTCTGAAGTTAAATAATAGTATTGGGAAGTTAATTAATAACTTCTCCATTCATGTGGACGCAATATGGATTATAGGATATCTACTGCTAATAAATATTATGGATCATATTTGTAGATAGATATGGGTCGTCAGGTGTTTCATTTACACAAGGCCAGGACGGCCTAGCTCTTTGCGTCAATAGGTAGCAGACATAGTGCGTACATCCCCGCAAAGACATCAGGGTTGATGATTGTTGTACGTATTGACGTACATCTGCAGTGTTATTGTAACACCCGGACCCAATGAAGCTCAATTTGTTTTTATTTATTTATTTATTTATTTTGTTTTAGTTTATTCCTTTTATTTTCACACCTTAACTTCTACATGTTTCATTCTTTTCGTCTATTCTCTTTTCCCCTAAAGTTTCCCTCTCATCCACAGCATGCATATCTTGCACATCTCTTGCCTATTTTTCTCTAGGGTTTTGTCAAACAACTCTTTATATACTTGTACTCCTCTCCTGAAAAACGAAGTAGCCGCAAACCTCCCATGGCAGTCTTCGTCCCCACAACTCAACGCCTCACTCACACAACCCGTAGCCCTCAGCTTAGCACTGTCGTCTCCTTCCCATCCCTCTCGTGTGCGGAAGCCCTCCACAACCTAAGCCCAAACCGACGTAACATTCAGCCGTGGAGGCTGCACCTTGTAGAAACTGTAAGTCAATTCACCATGTGATAGCCCCACCGCCCAGCTCATTGGCAAACTGTGAACCCCACGTAGCCCCACCGCTGCCTCTACGCTAGGAACCCCTTAGCACTGTCCCTGCACCACCACCGTTGCACCCCTTCTCAGCCACTGTGGTACAACTCACACTGCCCAGCCACCCTGCCTCATCCACGGTCAATCAAACACTGAAGAAACCTCTATTTTTGTCCCCGAAAACAGAGCAAAGTTTCTTTTCTGCTTGCTACTAATCGACGCAAACCAGCCGAGCGACGACGCTGCCAACCTCTTCCACGACATCGCCACCGAGAGTATCGTTGGGCGCTGCACTCCATCCAAGTTCGTCACTCTCCTCTCGGTAAGCTACCCCCAAACTCAACTCTCCTCTCCGTCCTTGTCCGTCTCTCTCACTCTATCTCCCGCTCATCTCTCTCCCTCTCTCTCTCAATCTCAGTGCTCTGCCGCCGCGTGGACCACCTTCGACCTCCGCCTAGCACTGCCGTTGTGTCGCTTGTTCTCTTCTCAGTGAGTATCTCGCGCCCCGCCTCGCCGACTGTTGCACTGTAAACTCATTCAGTGTTTTCTCAAAGAATTTACATAAAGTTAGTTATTTCATATTTTTGGATATGAAATTACAATATTACCCTTATTATTCGGTGGTTTCAATTTAGTATTATGTTTATATTAAATCTTTTTTTTTTTTTACATGGTCTTTGTAGGAAGAATAAGAATTTTACAGAAAATCACTTAAGTATTTTTAACATGTTATTAGGTAAAGTTTTATTTTATAGAGTAAACAATATTGGAGTAATGTTATTATTTTACACTTTAGTTATGATTTAATCTATTTAAAAATAGTTTTGTTTTACTTTAAAATATTTTGGTATAATTATATTATTCTAGTATTAAACTTTATAGTTTGTTTTCATTAATAAATAGGTCAAACTTTTAAATGTTTTAGTCAACGTTATTAAATCAATATTGATGATTTTTAGAAAGTGATGATTTATAATTTTAGGTTATGGAATTTTAGGTTTTGAGGAATTAAATAGGTTATTTTAGAAGCTTAGGATTAGATATCGAAATACATGATTAATTGGAAATTTACGAGAATTACGTGGTTATTTTTATAGGTGACGATTAATTATCGTTCGACATTTTGAGGAAAATTCCGAAAAAGCTAAGAAGTTCAGGTAAGCAGGATTCCTATGCTAGACTTTGTATTAAAATAAAATGAGCTGAGGTTATTTTTTGGAAAATATACATATCTGATTATGAAAAGAAATTTGAACTACCTCAGTTATTTGTTCTGCATTACACATGAGATTCTATTTAAGAAGAAAGTATTTTTTGTCATGACTGATGTAGACATGAGCTTATTTTTTACATTCTATTTCTGAAATTTGAAAAAGAGAGCGAATATGAAATTTGTGCATAAATTATGTTGTGATATGATTTTGTTCTGTTCTGAAGATTTTGCTCAGTACTTTGTTTGTATAAGACGTGGTTTCTGAAAATTTTTGGCATGACTCTCTGATTCTGAATTTGATTATGTTTCTGCTCTGTTCAGTTACGGCCCTGCCACGGGTGATAATAGTGGCATACGGCCCAACCACGGGTTACAATAGTGGATACGGCCCAACCACGGGTAATAATAGTGGATATGGCCCTGCCACGGGTTATAGTAGTGGTCTCTATTTTGAGTGCACACCTTGGTGACAGAGTGATTTATGTTCTGCTTGGCTATCCGCATATATACAACCCTATGACGGGAGTTATACATGGCCTCTGTTCTGATATGATGTTCTGATGATGATGATGATCATTTATGCTATGTCATAGAATATTTTTGAATGAAATTATTTCTAAATCTTCGCTCTGATATTTTGATAACATGTTTTGCTTCCGCACTCTGAAAATAAAAATGTTTTATTCTGCATTCTAATTTCTATAAATGCTCTTGTTTACACACTGGTATATGTTCTCTGCTTACTGAGTTGTTGATAACTCACCCCTTATCTCCATATATTTTTCAGATGATTTTGAATAGTCCAGCTAAGGATCATGTTTATGGAGCATCGTTGAGATGATTATATTTAAGCATAATGGTTTACGCATAGAAGATTTCTGAGAGGTAGCGGATTTTATTGAGAGATTCTGTAGTATTCTGATGACTTTATATTTTGGAGTCTATAAATACATTGATGAATTGTGAGTTTTAAGTTATAGGGAGTAACTCTTTGATCCCTGCGGGACCGGGGCGTTATAGTTGGTATCAGAGCCATGTTTGAGATTCTGCATACTGTAATAAGGAGTTGGTTGGAATTTGAGGTTTTAGATATCTATGGGTTTAGGAAGTAGTTTCATACTCGAGGTATAGAAATTTGAGGACTATAAGGATGATTATGTGGATAATTAAGGTTTTAGATTTTGCAGACTTTTTGATTGAGTTTTGGAATTTTGAAGTTTAGGAATTTTAGATCTGACAAACTACTTTGGGGGACTATAGGAGATAATCTTTATAAGATTAATTGAAGGTTTAGAAATTTTTTTAAGGTTTAGATTCTAAAGGCGTACGTGAGTTTAGAGCGATGTTAGATTCAGAATTATAGATGGTAGGAATAACTATATGAGTTGGTTTAAGAAAAGGCTAAGAATGGTTAAAACAAGTTCAAGATTTTATTGAATCTTTTATTTATTTTTTTAACTTGTTTTTAAATAATTTAGCTGGTATTTATATTTTGTTTATACATATTTTGTTTTATTTCTCTAGAATGTTTAACTAAGTTTAAGATCTCAGGATGGCTGCTAGTCGTCGAGTTTGAAACTTTGGAGATTTGAGATTCTTCAGATTTTATGGACTGAATTTTTAGAGATTTGAGGTTTAGAGATGGTACATACTTTAAAAATGATTTTGAGGAGATTTAAGGTCGTAGAATTCTACGGGTTTCAGGATATATTTTTGATAATATGTATGGTTTTAGCACTTGCGGACCTATGGAATGAGTTCCACAAAATCTGAGGTTTTAGATTTTGCATAATTTAAGGAAACAATTCTTATGACTTTTGAGATTTTAATTTCGGTAGGCGTATTCGGTGGACTATAAGAAATGATTTTGACAGGATTTAAAATTTAGGTTTCAGGTTGACTTCTTGGAAAGAGTTCTTAGTCAGGAACTTGAGGCTTAGACTTGTGATATTGATAATTTAGAGACTACAATCATGTTGTTATATTTTATGAATTTGACTCTGATGAGTTAAAAATGTATGGATTGATTAAAAGTGGGGTTAGGTCATTTTAGATGTACGTGAGTGAGTTACAATGTGTTTAGGATTACAAGTTGTTAGAGTGCGTAGCGGAAGCGAGATTTTGGTGATATGATAGTTTAAGAGTTTATTTCTTTATTTATTAAGGTTTTATATTAGGTGGAGAATTTGAAATTTATTATTTGGTCTTTAATTGCATTATTGAGGTTTATATTTTAGACTTGAAATTACAGTGCGCGCGATCGTGTATGGCTAAGGAAAATATGGGAGAATATGATCGGCAATATTTGAGAGTTAGAATTTGGAATATTAGGTTTGACAATTTGGGAATATTAATTAGGTTCGACAATATGATTTGACGATTGGGGTAGACATGGAATGGTTGTAGAGGATAAAAATTTAGGCTTTGCTTGTAGTACTAACAATTTTAGAGGATGAAATTTTTTTATGGGGGGAAGAATGTAACACCCGGACCCAATGAAGCTCAATTTGTTTATTTATTTATTTATTTATTTTAGCTTATTCTTTTTATTTTATTTTATTTTTCACACCTTAACTTCTGCACGTTTCATTCTTTCCGTCTATTTTCTTTTTCCCCTTAAGTTTCCCACTCGTCCACAGCATGCATATCTTGCACGTCTCTTGCCTATTTTTCTCTAGGGTTTTGTCAATCAACTCTATATATACTTGTACTCCTCTCCTGAAAAATGAAGTAGCCACAAACCTCCCACGGCAGTCTTCGTCCCCACAAGCTCAACGCCTCACTCGCACAACCCATAGCCCTCGGCTCAGCACTGTCGTCTCCTTCCCATCCCTCTCGTGTGCGGAAGCCCTCCACAACCTAAGCCCAAACCGACGTAACAATCAACCGTGGAGGGTGCACCTTGCAGAAACTGTAAGTCAAGTCACCGTGTGATAGCCCCACCGCCCAGCTCATTGGCAAACTGTGAACCCCACGTAGCCCCAACGCTGCCTCTGCGTTAGGACCCCCTTAGCACCGTCCCTGCACCACCACCGTTGCACCCCATCTCAGCCACCGTGGTACAACTCACACTGCCCAGCCACCCTGCCTCATCCACGGTCAATCAAACACTGAAGAAACCTCTATTTTTGTCCATGAAAATAGAGCAAAGTTTCTTTTCTGCTTGCTACTAATCGACGCAAACCAGCCGAGCGACGACGCCGCCAACCTCTTCCACGACATCGCCACGGAGAGTATCGTTGGGCGCTGCACTCCATCCAAGTTCGTCACTATCCTCTCGGTAAGCTACCCCCAAACTCAACTCTCCTCTCCGTCCTTGTCCGTCTCTCTCACTCTCTCTCCCGCTCATCTCTCTCCCTCTCTCTCTCAATCTCAGTGCTCTGCCGCCGCTTGGACCACCTTTGACCTCCGCCTAGCACTGCCGTTGCGTCGCTCGTTCTCTTCTCGATGAGTATCTTGCACCTCACCTCGCCGACTGTTGCACTGTAAACTCATTCAGTGTTTTCTCAAAGAATTTACATAAAGTTAGTTATTTCATATTTTTGGATATGAAATTACAATATTACCCTTATTATTCGGTGGTTTCAATTTAGTATTATGTTTATATTAAATCTTTTTTTTTTTTTACATGGTCTTTGTAGGAAGAATAAGAATTTTACAGAAAATCACTTAAGTATTTTTAACATGTTATTAGGTAAAGTTTTATTTTATAGAGTAAACAATATTGGAGTAATGTTATTATTTTACACTTTCGTTATGATTTAATTTATTTAAAAATAGTTTTGGTTTACTTTAAAATATTTTGGTATAATTATATTATTCTAGTATTAAACTTTATAGTTTGTTTTCATTAATAAATAGGTCAAACTTTTAAATGTTTTAGTCAACGTTATTAAATCAATATTGATGATTTTTAGAAAGTGATGATTTATAATTTGAGGTTATGGAATTTTAGGTTTTGAGGAATTAAATAGGTTATTTTAGAAGCTTAGGATTAGATATCGAAATACATGATTAATTAGAAATTTATGAGAATTACGTGGTTATTTTTATAGGTGACGATTAATTATCGTTCGACATTTTGAGGAAAATTCCGAAAAAGCTAAGAAGTTCAGGTAAGCAGGATTCCTATGCTAGACTTTGTATTAAAATAAAATGAGCTAGGGTTATTTTTTGGAAAATATACATATCTGATTATGAAAAGAAATCTGAACTACCTCAGTTATTTGTTCTCCATTACACATGAGATTCTGTTTAAGAAGAAAGTATTTTTTGTCATGACTGATGTAGACATGAGCTTATTTTTTACATTCTATTTCTGAAATTTGAAAAAGAGAGCGAATATGAAATTTGTGCATAAATTATGTTGTGATATGATTTTGTTCTGTTCTGAAGATTTTGTTCAGTACTTTGTTTGTATAAGACGTGATTTCTGAAAACCTTTGGCATGACTCTCTGATTCTGAATTTGATTATGTTTCCGCTCTGTTCAGTTACGGCCCTGCCACGGGTGATAATAGTGGCATACGGCCCAACCACGGGTTACAATAGTGGATACGGCCCAACCACAGGTAATAATAATGGATATGGCCCTGCCACGGGTTATAGTAATGGTCTCTGTTTTGAGTGCACACCTTGGTGACAGAGTGATTTATGTTCTGCTTGGCTATCCGCAGATGTACAACCCTATGACGGGGGTTATACATGGCCTCTGTTCTGATATGATGTTCTGATGATGATGATGATCATTTATGCTATGCCATAGAATATTTTTGAATGAAATTATTTCTAAATCTTCGCTCTGATATTTTGATAACATGTTTTGCTTCCGCACTCTGAAAATGAAAATGTTTTATTCTGCATTCTAATTTCTATAAATGCTCTTGTTTACACACTGGTATATGTTCTCTACTTACTGAGTTGTTGATAACTCACCCTTTATCTTCATATATTTTTCGAATGATTTTGAATAGTCCAGCTAAGGATCAGGTTTATGGAGCATCGGTGAGATGATTATTTAAGCATAGTGGTTTATTCAGAAGATTTTTGAGAAGTGACGGATTTTATTGAGAGATTCTGTAGTATTTTGATGACTTTATATTTTGGAGTCTATAAATACATTGATAAATTGTGAGTTTTAAGTTATAGGAAGTGATACTTTGATTCCTGCGAGACCGAGGCATTACCATTATCAGCTTGGATATGCATGCAAAGATGAGTAGCATTATTAAAAGCTTGGGTTGGGATGAGTAGCATTCATAATTAACTAACTCGATCGACACGCACTTGTTAGCCTTGCCGCACTACGTGACACGTGTCTAGATAGGCTGATGTTAAAGGAGATACTGTCAAGTACTCGAGTCGACATCATAAGTGATCCGACATACCATATGAAAATGACAAACGGAAAATACCAAAATGTGTAAGAAAAATTCAAACCATTAAAAGTAATTTGACTAATTTGCATGCAAAATATATACGTTCTAATAAAATCCAAAAGCATTCAAACGCCAATTCTGCCACCGTCAATACTGCATGCAGCCACTAATTATAAGTTAAAGCCACTAATTATTACACAATCATATATCACCAATCACATAAAGTTTGTGATCATAAACATATATAGGTACATTTGGCTAGTAAACTATCTATGCACGTCTAACGTCAGTTTTATTCATTAAATAAACTATATACGCTCATTCTCTATTTTCACCCGTAACATTCAATATCGCTAGAAAACACTTTATAAAGTAGACTCGTGGAACCACCTTGGACAGCCTGCTGCCTTTGATGTGCTCTGCGGCGCACTTCCCTCAGGTCCTTGGCCATTAGATCAAAGCCATCAACTTCCGTATGTGTTTTTAGAGTTATTTTAGAGATTGTGAGGTTGGATAGGCCGTGTGGGGAGGAGTCTTCGAGTTTTTTTATACCCCAATTTAGAATTTCGTTAACTTCATCCAAATCACCATGATATTCGTGAATACACTCGAGTACGGTTCCGGATCCCGTGCCATTGATGGTCCTTCTCATCAGTTTCAACACGATGCCAGACGTGATGAAGACCATCCGATCGATTGGTTCTCCCTCCCGGAAAATATACCTGCCCTCCCAAGTATAGTACACTGGCCTCAGTCTCTTGAGGATCAAGTTCAAGAGTGTATCATTTTGTTCAAGCATTGGGACCTACGTACAAACAATCCAAAGAAAAAGAATATGTTAGAAATACTAGATCAAAGTATACAGCGGAAGCGATATTACCTCACAGGAAATATCTCGAATCTAGTGCGATTGTTCCACGGATTTTCCAGTGTCGTTGTTCATCCACGATCTTCACATCGATGGTGGAGTGTGCTACGTGGTAATACCAGAGCAACACTCACACATTCCACAGCCTAGATGCCGTGACTAGAGAGAACCATTTGAGATAGAGTTGTTTTGTCTAAGTGTATATTCTAAAGAGGGGGAGAGACTACCTAAATAGCCTCTCTAGTGTAACTCCCTGGCTGGCCATTAAGGACCAGCCATCAAGCCTCATGAAGTGGCTTAAGAGCCACTTCATAACCCCCAAGAGGAGGTGAAGGGGTGCCCACTATGGGTGCCCCTTTCTTACATCTCCCACTCACACATAGTGGGCAAGACCCTAGGTCTACATCTCTCAATATGTTTTCAATCTTGTTCATACTGGCAAATAGGCCGTGCAACCATCGAGCACAGCTGTAAAAGAAAAATGGGAGCACTATACCAAATCTCTCCTAGAAAAGACCAGCATAGCAACATCCCTAAAAAGTGTCTCGTTATGCCCCGACTCAATTGGTCACATCAGACTAAGCATCCCTAATCCCTCTCGAGTCCAAATGACTCAGAGCAATGCTCAATCTCCATAAAACATGATGTACTCACAGCTATATTGCAACTCCCAAGAAGCAACATAACTTGCCGGCAATGAGTATACACCATTATCGATGTGTTACCAAATAGTCTTCCCTTCGCGCTCATGTCATTTAGTTTCAATCCAGTTGCTTTCCCAGCAATGCCTCTTTAGACCGCATCATTCATGGCCATAGATAACATGCCAAAGTAACAGACACTAAAACATCAACCTTGTGACATAGTCAAAGGTCTCCTAAGGGCATAAATAAATTAGGGTCATCAATTATAACCTACAGGACTCACACGGTGAGGAAGCAGGGAACCATTCACTCACCTCTACTGTTGGTCGCAAAAGCACATGTAGTATGAAATACATGCTACGGTGGAGTTCTCTTTCCAAAGAAAGAGCGTATATCTATTCTCAATTCACCGTACAGATTTTAGTCTAGTCACTATCTCAGTGCCTAACCCGAGTCCCTCCATTTGCTCGCTATCCAAAGTGCCAAAGAGGATCTCGCATCTGGCTAAACCACAGGCTACATGGTATGTGGGTAACCATGCACGGTCCTTAGACCTCATCTTAGCTCCCACTAAGGCGACATATCTTTTGTGTCTTCCAACTTATCCCTCTCCGGAGTACCGAGTAACACATTGTCTCATCTTTGCTCGCTACCTCTTTGTAGCGCCAAAGGCGATCGCTCGTGTGAGTGAGCCGATCTAAGCCTGTCAATATACATTTTTCACCATAACTCCTAAATTTATGGTGAATGTGTGTGCATACCAAAGAATGCTTCCAATCACGCTACATGATCATAGAACACATCAGTATCATGTGCATGACGAGCAATACTGTGAGGTACAGAGAAATCACATGGTCAACAACAAATTATTAAACCACAACTCTCAAGTGGTGTTTAATGACCATTTCTCTCAATGCGCATTCTAATGTATAGTAACTTTCCAAAACATGCTCGTACCAAGAGACTCAACTTTTACATGTAAAAGTCATTTGCACAATCATGAAGTCAGCGATGACTCATCGCGAATCTTATTTAGGTCAAACTCACAATATAAGCCATAGATTCTAGTCAGCAAGTCTAACTGCGATTTTTAAGAATCTACAAAGTGACCACAGATGTTATTCAGCAAACTTAATTTGCGACTTCAATGTTTCATTTAAATCTCTTGCACTCAACAAAAGCATGTGAGATAACTATTATTTATTTTTCATTAAGGGTAAAGCGATTAGGGCCTTTGCTCCCAAAGACAATCATAATAGTCTAGTCGTTACTATTAACGACAATCGCATCACAAAGTCACTTAACCAAGTAAGCCATATTTACCCTCTAACAAAAACTTAACCTATAACTTTTATGAGCAAACCATAATGGAAACATCAAATAGTATAGGCAAAACTAGATTCTTTAGTATTTTTCATCTCATTAATTGTCTATGGATTTTGAACAAGAGTTCCTAGAAACTGTTTTCCTCAAAAACAGTCTCACAAGACATGAAATCCGAGCTTCTTTTCACAAACTCATGTCCATCACCTCAAAGTATGGAAATCCTCTTATTAAGCGACAATTAATTATCTAAGATAACCAGTTCGCAATATCTCTTTTTATGCCACTTTTCTAATATTGTCGACAGCGTTCAAAGAACCCCATTTTATTTAATAGGTCGTTTAATAAAAAAAAACGACTAGGTACATTGGGTATCTTTGAATAGATGGTTTGTTTAGGCCGCATGTAAATAGCACTAGCAGCATTCATTCGCTTTCTGTACCAAAATAGTACTAGCAACAATCATGCGTACCATCTAATTCTCCTATGAGAATCAGCTATTTAACACCTTCAAGAAAAGTTTCAATAAATATGCGATCAATAGCTATCTAAATGCAATTCAATTAGTGCCAAGAGATGGATCTATACCTCTATCAACTCCACTTTTCCTTTGTCAATTAGATCAACAACCCCAGGTTGGATCATATAAGTGAAGCGAATCTAAGATTTTATGTTGGGATTCATACTATGTGAATTCAATACCTTTAGCGGAGCCATATTATAAATATTCTTTTCTAGTCTCTAAACGACGAAAGAATATTGATATAAAGCTACCACGCTATTTATGAGGATCCTTATAGTCTATAACTTTTGGGAGTCACTATCACTAATGGTACACCTTAACTCAAACTCAAAGGTATACTCCCACTAGTTGTTGAATTACTCCCACTATTTTCGATGATCTTATATAAAAAGAATTTTGAAAAAATAAGGTTAAGGTAATGTGGAATGAAATGTGATGAAAACGTTCTTTCCAAAAATAAGTGTTACAAAAATCCACAATTCCCCACTCTCGCAGAAAATACGAGTAATTTTCTTGACTCAACCAAAAAAAATGATCAAGTTTAGATCCTCTCGACTTTTAATAGAATTCACGTTTGCACAAAATAGTCACTTAGCCTTTCTCAAAAGCGAATGAACTCGATCTAAGGACGACAAATCAAAATTAAGGCTGCAACCCATATTACATCAACCCAAGTGTGATGTAACAATTGCTTTGCGCCATAATTCATTTATAACACCATTCTCAGCAAGTCAATAAACTGCGAGATAATTGTTTTCATCATATAACTCATACGATTGCGATTTCAAAAAAAAATTTTAACCGAAAAATATATTTTCATAAAAAAAAATTTGGATCGCATTTATATGATGAAACAACATATTTATTATCAAAGTCCTTAATGTGCATTTATAGGAACCTTCACATAGAAAATGCTCATATTGCCTTTTCTCTTTGACTCTACTAAACCAAGGAGAGGGATTTCATTAGCGAGAAAATTTTCAATTTCTCAAACTTCACACCCATCATCCTATGCCTCTATGGCATATTTTAGCATATTATTTCCCCACCCGAGAAATAATACCACTGAGTCAATGAGTGACCATCCAACTTCCAAACCTCTAGGAATTTTCACTAACACCACTACTTTCAATAAGTCTTAAATCAAATTAGGTATAGACTTCACAAATATCGCATTAAAAGCGCTAATAAAAACATCGTTTTGTGCAACAAATGCAGTATGTGACGTTTTAGCTGCTAACTAGTGATATATCTTTATTTCTTGCATACTCAATATTTTTCATATTCTTCAATCTACTATAGGAGAGAAAAAGAAAAACTTAGCGAGAAATTATCTTAACCTAAAACCTATCTTGCATCAGTGCAACCATGAGCAAAATTTTTAGTTTTGGTTTAGATAAGTCGTACCTAATTATTCAGACTTTTGCCACAGTTGTCACGCAAACCTCCAAGGTGCTTGGTATTACTCTCAAGGGGTGCTCCAAAGTTTATATATCTGCAAGAACCTATTTGTTCTCGCTAGAGAGAAATAAAACTTGAGCAAGATTACCAGTGCTAATACCACATAAATGTGTACTGATAAAATTTTTTAAAAAAATGAATGTGCCAATCAAGAATGTCCTCAACACGCTTGCACACTCAGATTTTAATATCCTTACTCGCCAGACATACTAGCAAGTTTTAGAGAGTATGTTCTTATCTATGAGTAATCTAAATTGCTTTGAGATTATAATGCTCAACCTCAAAATATAGGAGCAATTAATCTTTGCGTTACAAAAATAACACACAATTTCTTCTATTACCCACAAGATTCTTAAAGGCAAAATAGTGATTTAGCTCTATATGATAGTTGATCCCATCAACTTCTATAAAAATTGTAGTGCATGCGTCCCACGCGCACTTCCAATTTTATTCTAGACATTTTAGAGGTTTTACAATAATGATGGTATAAGACTATCTGGCTTTCAAAAAAATTTTCATTCGTTTCCAACTACTGCTCATGGAGGAGATTAATGCGACAATTAAGTCGTATAAATAATCTCTAGACTTTCTTCATGGTTATCTCAAAGTTACTAAACTATGCGCATTTAATTGCACACACATTTAAGAAATTTGTCGCGTTAATCTAAGTTAGAACAAAATAATTAATACACGTCGCAAGATCGAAAATTCGCTAAGCTTCCTAATCATCTCTTGCGCCTCAATGTCTAATTATTCATTTCTAACTTAATTTCGCACAAATTTATATTGTATAGGAGATTAATTCCAAATCAATCTCAACCATACTCCCACTAGGATAAGTAATCTACTGAGTTAGTCTCATGCAAAAATAAGTCCTAGTTAGTATAGAACAGATCAATATTGACGTCAAGACTCAAGACCGATCACCTAAAGCTAGGCAGCTTGGAATGGCGAAGCTGGCCACCTAGCTATATGATGTGGACGTCAGTGTATATTCTCTTCAAAGCAGAGATTAATGTCAACAGCACTTAATTTATGCAATATTATATATTAATGCAGGCCGTGCAAAACGAGTTCTATCGTTGTGTATCCTGGCTTCATTATTGCATCTAAAAAAGAATGAATGTGGTACAATGTGTATGTTATCATGATTAGCGCGCGGTGGTGTCCTAGGAAATTTATCTGTGGAGGCCATATTAAAGTTTTGTAAGAATATTTTTTGTATAGAATATAAATTTCTTGGGTATATATTAATACAAAGATTAGTACAATAAATTATATAATTCAAGATTCTTAATTAAAACATGTCAATAGAGAACTTGATATTTCTCCTCAGAACTATGGTTTTGATGGAGAACGAAAAAAAAATGGTTCAAGAGATTAGATATAATAGATAATATTAATTTCACATGATTGTTTCATGGTTTTAGAAAATTCATCTTGTGACCTTCAGAAATATTTTGGGATCAAAGCTTTCAATTTTGGGGACAATAGAGGGACCATGGATGGATATTTTTTTGGAGGTTTCTAATTAGGCCTTCATGATGAGTTC
The DNA here is from genome assembly GCF_001411555.2 of Juglans regia. Lineage (NCBI taxonomy): Eukaryota > Viridiplantae > Streptophyta > Magnoliopsida > Fagales > Juglandaceae > Juglans > Juglans regia. The sequence goes on from NC_049907.1 coordinate 28,884,386, forward strand.
ATTTAGAATTTTCTGGAGAAAATAATTTTCTAGAATTTTTCTTTCAGGCTGGTAGAGGAAAGGTTTCTGGATTTTGTTAGATTTTTATGCTTGTGTAGAGAAATCCTGTGTATTTTTTTTCATGTTATGTTTTCAGATTTCACCAAATGAAGAATTAAAACAAATAAAACTTTCAACCAAGTGAAAAACAATTAACGTACGACACAACACGAGAGAGAGAGATCACTCACTTCCTTCAGCCGGGGTAAGCAGAGATGAACCTTAACCTGCTTCTTAATATTCTGATCAAGCCAATCTATCGGTAGAGTACTCTCCATATGATCAACTTCTTTCCCTTCTTTTTCAATTTTGCTCAAGTAGACATTGATGTTTTTTTTAATCTCCCTAGGGAGATTGTTTCTGTTCATCCAACTACTTGTTTTTTTTTTTAATCTCGTTGACATTCGATCTTTTTCTTTCTAAATACTGTATCCAGTTCTATAGATTTCTCCACTTGCATATACATCTGCACCAAAACAAATTAAGCTCTTGATCAAATTCATCTTATTGATACGTTAATAGTTAACCCGAAAGCTTAATTGATAGAAAATAAAATAAAATAAATATTCAATACATGAAATTATAAAACCTTAATAAGTAATCTACATTTTTATAGTAATTAGTAAGTGATCGATCGACACTACAAAAAAAAAATATTATTTGTGATGAGTTATACACGATGAGAATCATGACTACTACTTGCTATGAGATTGACTGATCATTTTAGTAGAAAATTGCCATTTTCATAACAATTAAATAACTTGGTTACAAATTAACATTTTTCTTGTAGAATGAAGTAGAAAAACTAAAAATGATCAAAAGTATAAACTCAATTTGCAATTTAATGACTTCGATCGTGCATATATAACTAATTAATTTAATCTTTTGAACTGAAGTCCATATATATCATGTACGTACGTACTTATATATAAAGTAACACAAGTACTTAAAGAAGATTATAGCTAGATCTAACACAAAATAAATAGATATATTGATGATGAATTATGAAAATTTTATCATTGAAGTAAGAAATATTGAACAAAAAAGTAAAATAATGAAGTTGAGAAAATGAAGACATTGAGCACCAACCTGCAAATTACCAATGAAATACAAAAACAGTAGCAAGCCAGAGATGGAAATCGAAACTGCGAATAAGGTTTCCAAGGATCGAGCACTTGTTTGAAGGTTTTGACCGAAAGAACTGCAAAAATTGGAGTAGCTATAATCAGCAACCAAGGTCACCGACGAGACAAGATCAAACAAAGATCACCATATAAAAAGAAAAAATAGGTTCAATAATCTTTTTAATTATTATCATCTCATTATTTTTTATACGAAATCAAATCAGAATTAAATAATAATTGATCATTTTTCACTTTAAGATATTAATTTTAATTAGCACTATCATCATTGTACCCGCTTCTCCTTTAAGAAGTCCAAATTGTCCCTATCAATTTTAAAAAACATGGTATATTAATCCGATCAAATCAAAACTAAAAAAGGGAGACCCAAAAGAAACTAGTTAGAGAGGATAAAATATCTCAGACTCATAATTGGTTCTACGCCCAACCTAAGGGGAGTGTCTCTTCAGGAGGGCGGAAATAAAGAACGAATGAGGGGACAAAAAGCTGAATAATGAAAATGGTGTCAAGAGGAAAAGTAGAGGTGTGATATAAATAAGAGAAGATGAAGATAAGACATAAAGCAAGAAATGGGTAGAAGATACAAGGGCAGACTTCAACTTTCTAAGAGAGACTTCGACTTCTCCTTTAGCTTCTTCAACCTCACAACAGGAACTCCAGCAATGAGATTTCCACCAGAAAATAGAGTTATGATCTCCATTGTGACATGAGGATAAGAGACCATAAAACAATCATATTATAGTGGATTTTCCCCTCTCCAAAACTCCCGTAGACGTAGGCATTACGCTGAACCATGTAAATCTGCGTGTGCTCGGCTTATCACCATTTCATAACAAGTCAACAGGCGGGAAACTTTAAGGACTGCCCAACCTCCCTGGAGCCTGAATAGGTGGGCAAGTCACTTGACTACCCGACCACCCTTACGCTTATAAAAGCCGAGCTCTACGCTCGCACCTTACGCGATAGAGTACATCTCCCACCGTAGCCAAGCTTTGCGCTAGGACCTTACGCAGCCGAGCCCATCTCCCGCCAAAGTCAAGCTCTGCACTCGCACTTTACGCAGCAGAGCCAATCTCCCTCCTAGCATCACACTTGGAAATCTTTATCGCTTAACGCAAGTGGAACGAACGACCAGAGACACCTTCCAGGGCTTATTTTTCTATGAATTGCTATTGACTTATGCATCTCTCTCATATATTTGATCTTCTCTCAAGGACTTCTTTTAGTGCGAATTAACCTTAAAAATCACAGGCAACTGGAGGGGATAAAATATCATAGGCCCATAATGGGTTCTAGGCCCAGCCCAAGCGGGAGGATCTATTCAGGAGGGAAGAAAGAAAGAAGGAAGGAGGGGGTAAAAAGCTAAGGAAGAAAAAGGGTGCTAGGAGGAAAAGTGGAGATTTAATGTAAAGCAGAGAAGATGGGACATAAAGAAAGGGAGGGGTAGATTTCAACTTTCTCAGGGGGACCTCGACTTCTCCTTCAGCTTCTTCAACCTCATGACAGGGACTCCAACAACGAGATCTCCATCAGAAGATAGAGTTTCGATCTCCATTATGCAGCGAGGATAAGAAACTATGAGTGACTGTAAAACAATCATATTATAGTGAATTTTCTCCTCCCCAAAACCCCCGTAGGCTTAGGCATTACGCCGAATCATGTAAATCTGTGTGTCCCTGCCTCTTTATTTTTTTTGTATTTATTTATTGCTCATTGCCATGGATGCACGTACGGACACCCTACAGTTGCAGTAGACCACCACCGAGGGCTCTTTACAACACAAGCTTGAATAGTCTCAGTAGGCCAGGAATGAGTTTTTCTCCCCTTCCGACCTATTGCGCTATTTTTTGACATTAACACTAGTACTTCTGATAATGGTAAGCACTTACGTTGCGATCTTATCCAATCTTATATCGTTGTCGCTGCCAATTGCTTGCCTACGTTACTAAGATTTTCCCATATCATGTTATCAAAATCTAAACTATATATGCATGCAATAAAATTAGTTGTGTGAGAGAAACAATGTTGCATCAAAAAATATCTTGTGTGCTTTACTTGATAGAATTGAAGCATATATGGAAGAAAGATTTATGTTTGAAAGAAATTACTCTAAATTTGTCTATTAAATTGTCATGTATTCTTTGAGCGTATAAGAAGTGCACTTTTATAATAAGACCAACAGTGTTAAATTATGTTATGATCCTGAAAGTTAGATGTTTAACTAAATTAGTATCTAACAATCTTAGAACTTTTTGATTAATAGTTGGATCTTTAACAATTGGTATCAGAGCAGGGACCACGTCAAGAGTTCAAGTCACGGAGGGGGCAACCTTTAAGGCTAGATTAGAATGCTTTGGTACTATTTATGGGCTTAGTTTTAAGTTATTGAATACCGATAGATGAGTGAAGCTGCTAAAAGGGAAATGGCTACCACAGGGTCATTGTCGATAGAGTAGGCCGTCGTGGATGTCGGATTCAGAAACGTGGTGGAATGTTATGATTCTGAAGGTTAAATATTTAATAAAATTAACATCCAACTGTCTTAGGACTTTTGGATCAATGGTTAGTTCTTTAACACATTATAACCGAGAAAGTTTTTAAAATGTCAAAGGGAGGCTAGTATTAAAAGTGAAAAAAAAAATCCATTGATTCTATTAGAGAAATATATATATATATATATATATATATATATGCCTTTCGTATGCTTACAAGATATGTACGTAAGAATTTAATAGAGTTCTTACAACTGGTACTTAATTTAGCAAAAATCTTCATCACTTGGCATGATATCATGTTTACTAATGACAAGCACTAATTAACAAAAACCAAAGAGTTTTAACAAGTGCAAACCTCAAATTTCGCAGGCCCCACCAAAAACAATGCACCATCTTTCGTGGAATATCTGTGGACGCCAAAATACCCAACTGAATGGCTTCATGGAATATTCTGAAATCATAGGAGATCATATTTTGTGTTTCATGAATTGGGCAATAATCATTTATAAAGGGGTAATTTCTCAAACTGCTATCACAACTGAACGAACTTTGGCTACATCCAGTATGTTTTTCACAGGCTATCTGCCAGCACGTCATCTCTTGATCGACGGCAAAAAGGTACCAATTGGCACCCAGAACCTAAAAGATCCATAAATCTGTTAGTTAAAGAGATTGAAAGATAATTAGTTTGTAAAAGTTACACTTTTTATTTAGAAAGGAAAGAAAAGGCAGTAATAATAGTCGATGATTTTGAGAACGTGATAATATTACGTACAAGTCTAGTATTCTTCTAGTTAATTTTGCCGTACACTCCCACCAGCTATAGAAATACCAAAGGAATTAAGTTATACATGCATGGGAAGCCCTGCTTCCTGGATTTATAACTTTTATAGTAACAAAGACTTCTAATAGTCATGTGTTTTGTGCAGGTGACTAGTTCTCTTATCCATTGTGTCAAATGTATCGAAATAGATTGCTATTTTGGTAATCATCATCTTACGCAATATCTCTTTTGAAGAAAATTTAGCTAATATGCTTTCGAAATCTAATCCTACTGGATCAGCTTGAGTTTGACTGGATGCTATAGTCTGTACTTAATTTTTATAATTAGATCAACTAATTTTACCAGAATATTCTTAAAATGTTATTCTAATATTCATATGTGATGTGAATATTCTATATATAATATTTTCTAACATGTGTGGAATTGTATTTCCTTTATTTCATAGGGTTAATTCAATTATAACTAGGCTCTCTCGAACATTTGAAACATATATTGACCAAAAGAAACTTAATTCTCTTTTACTTAATCATAGGCTTTTTTCTCTATTTTTTTCACTCCTTCCCTTAGTAAGATCCTATGTCAGAGTAACCTATTTCTAGTGCTTAAGTACGTTGTGCGATCTTAAAAGGAATGGGCGTACAAAAGAATTTCAAACCATAAGGGTCCACGAAAAACTGCAGGTTGTTCACAGGTTTTATAAGCATAAAATATAAGTATACATAATACATTGATACAAAAGTACACACATATGTGTGAAGTGCATGCATTTAATTTGTCAATGTTGATTCATATAACTTAAAAACGTGAGACTCGCCAAAGTAAAATGAGATAAACAATAAAAATATATAGGTGGCCTAAAATGAATATGAAATTGGTAATCAACTTACTTGAGTGGCAAGGATGTATAGAATGAGATTAAATACGCTTCTAAACAGTACATTTTGAGTAAGTTTCTTGTTGGTCCGGTTTACTTTCTTCCATGACCCATAAATTCGGAGAGCTCTTGGCACATATTGGAGAGGGACAAGAGCATTGAGAAATTTTACTCGAATATTTCGAGTGTCTCATTTCTCTAAAAATGAATATTCGAAGTAAGACCTCAAAGATAAGAATCAGTGTAGTCAAGATCAACTAGCATAGCACATCATCTTAAGCATATTTAATTTAATATATAAGCAATAAGATGTAATGTTAAATCCTGTTTTACCAAAAGACACAAGATATAGTATATTTGGGAAGCCATTAAAATTTAATTGATTTGCATCTGCTACGAAAGTATAATAACAAGAGTGCTCATCGTACATGGACAAATGATTATTTTTTTTTCTAATTATTCATCTTCTGACTGAAAAATAAAGAAGTACTGGGAAGTAATACAAATATACCCCAAAGAAGCATATATTTATATTTGCACGCGCTCGCGCGCATATATATATATATATATATATATATATATATATATATATATGTATAAATATATATATACATCTATTCTATGATAATAAACACCAATCGAGCATGAACAGGAATAAACAATATTTTTCTTGTATTCCGTGTGTAGTCTATGTTTGTTGTGCCTTGTTCTGTCTTGTTGTGTCCTTTGTGTCCGTTTAGGTGAGAGTTTTTGGTCTTTTGATGCAGGTGTTCAGAGGGTTTTTATGTCACTGTCAAATCCAGTTGCGTTTGAGAATATGAGAGGAAATCACCTGTGGGTGTACTCTCAAGAGTGACCGCAAGCCTTGTAGTGAGAATGGACTTGTCGAGAACCCATTTTGAACTCACCACATTTGTAATTTAATTTAATTCAATCAACTTTTAAGCAACAAGAAATTATATATATATATATATATATATATATATATAAATCTACTCTATTATAATAATAATAAGTGGCTATCTAACTATAAATAGTAATTTTTATTATTTTTCAGTTAATTTTTATTATTTTTCCGTTAAATTCTGTTTTACTAAAAGACCTTTAAAATTCTTGATTATTTAACATGTAGCTCCCTTATAAAATTTAATAAAAGATCCAATTTTACTAAAAGGTCCTTAAGACCCTTGACCATTTGACGTGTAGCTCCCTTGTAGAATTTAATGAATGATCATGTTTTATCAAAAGACTCTTAATAGCCCCGTGGTGCACATGAATTGACGTTTATTTTTTATGTCCTTTTTGTTCTGACAGTGTACTCGTTTTTCTTTCTTTATGTTTTAATTTTTTTAAAATAAAAAAATTAAAATGACTTTACTCTTTAAAACATAAACACTTAATTAGAGCATTTTCATTGTAAAATCCAACTTTAAGTAAATTTAACTAATAAAATAATTAAAACACTCAATATATAATATTAATTATTAATTTGATTATAATATAATTATTATTAATATTTTAATTAGTAGAACTATAAAATGTGATAAAATATTAAATTAATAATATTTTATTATTATATAGAGAGTAAATAGATAATCCAATATGGATGCAAACCAATGCTCATACTTTGCTAAACTTTAGATTTTTTTTAATCTTGATTTTTTGTCTTTCTTTAATTTTATATTTTATTTTTTTAAAAAAATAAGTTACTGACTTTTTTGCTTTTTTTTTTTTATTTAAATCATTATGTCAGGTGCACCCCGGGACTAACGCACCCGGAGCCGTTCCCGTGTGTGTGTATATATATATATATATATATATGCACAAATTGAATATTAGAGAAGCCAATGGTAAATGACAGTAAATATCATATAAGTTACATAAAAAGAAAATAAAACGACATGCACCCTTAATTTAATGGAAAGAGAGGTTAATTAATATATAGACATCATGATGATCCTCCTCGAAAAAAGAAAAAATGGGGCAAATTAAGTAATGAAGCACTTTGAAGCAGAAAATTAGTCTCCTTAATTTACCTGTGGGAGGGGAAGAATTGCGAGAACATCAATTAGGAAATAAGATCTCAAATACCTCTTCGCTATGAGCCAAGCATCTGTGACCATCTGTAAGGTACCAAACCAGAACAAAGGAATGCAGCAGAATTGTTAAGAACTAAACTCTCGAACTCGCAAATCAGTATGTAAAATCAAGAACCAGTTTATTAATTCTTGCCAAGGGTTTTCGAGGAACCCTAAACCTCCTTACAAGAAAATGAAGAATCTCACTAAGATAGATCTCGATACCAGCTCTGCTGGTTACAATGCTATTTATAGACTAAGAAGAAGATTGAAACGTCGTCGTTAACCCATCGGTAGTGTTTCAGACAGTTAATTCTGTTACGCTTGCCTCTGGTTAATACGCACCGTTTCACTTAAGTTGTTCTGTTATTTCAGTTATGAATGCTACGCACCGTTTCGACTCTTATTTCATTTCGAAGCTAAACTTCACACCAACTGCCATGCTATTCACCTTCTGTTCCTTACATTCTCTACCCCTTCAAGGACCTTGTCCACAAGGCCCTATCATTTTCCCCCTCATCAAAGGACCTTGCCCACAAGGTGTGGATACAAGTTCCTCAACTTCCACAAAATTTCCCAAGAACTGTCCTCACTCGGGGCACCCACCCACTTAACTAACACCTCGGTAGCAGCTTGATTCCCAACTCTTTTCATCCTTCTCTCAAGGATGACTTCAGGCTCGGGCTGTACTCTCCCTTGTGTATCAACTGGAGGAAGGACTGGTAAAGGAGAAACACCTTGTCCCAGTTTCTTTTTGAGGCAAGAAACATGGAAAACAGGATGAATCTTAGATGAACTAGGGAGGTCCAATCTGTATGCCACAGACCCAATTCTTTCCAGCACTTGGAATGGACCAAAAAATCTTGGAGAGAGCTTCAAATTATGCCTTTAAGCTACTGTCTTCTGTCTATATGGTTGAAGTCGTAAGAAAACCCAGTCACCAATCTGAAACTCCCTCTCAATCCTCTTAGCATCAGCAAAGAATTTCATTCGATGTTGAGCTTTCTGGATGTTATCCCTCAACAAGGACAAGAGCTCATCCCTGGACCTCAATTGTTGATCCACAGCTGCATTAGAAGTTGTCCCAGGCACATAAGTCAGCAGCTTAGGGGGTGCATATCCATAGAGAGCTTCAAAAGGGGACATCCCTATTGAGGAATGGGGTGTTGTATTGTAGCACCATTCTGCCATGGACAGCCAATTACTCCACTCCTTGGGTTTATCACTCACATAACACCTCAAATAGCCCTCCACATTTTTGTTTAAGTTCTCGGTTTGCCCATCAAATTGTGGGTGATAAGCTGAGCTATAATGAAGTAAGACCCCTTGGAGGTGAAACATTTCTTTCCAAAAGGAGCTTGTGAAAAGTGGATCCCTGTCAGACACAATAGACTTAGGCATTCCATGAAGTTTGAACACCCCTGAGAAAAAAACTTGAGCCACTTTAGCTGCTGTAAATGGATGTGATAAAGGAAAAAAATGAGCAAACTTAGTCAATCTATCAATAACAGACAGAATGACAGAAAACCCCTGGGAGTGAGGAAGGCCTTCAATAAAATCCATGGCTATATCTAACCAAGGAGAATGAGGAATGGATAATGGCTGTAAAAGACCTGCAGGCTTCACTGTTTCATGCTTACTAGTCTGACAAATGGCACATTCCCTCACTAAGGTTCGAATATCAGCCCTCATGCCTTGCCAATAAAACTCCCTTCTAGCTTTCTGGAGAGTCTTCTTATAACCCACGTGTCCAGCTTGAGGATTGTTATGAAGATAATCAAGAATCTTCAACTTAAAGGGAGAATTAGGAACCAATACCAATCTGCCCTTTCTCAATAGTAACCCTTGTTGCAAGCTGTAATGTTTAGGGCCCAGCAGCCCAGAACTCAGTTTAGATACAATCTCAACTAGCTCACTGGATAGGTTATAACTATCCTTTAATTCTTGAATCCATAAAGGAGTGGGAAAAGTAATTAAAGCCAGCACAGCACCATCATCTTCATACTGTCTGGACAACCCATCAGCAACTACATTTTCCTTGCCACGTTTGTACTCAATGGTAAAGTTATACCCCAACAACTTTGATAACCACTTTTGTTGGAATTCAGTACCCACTCTTTGCTCAAGGAGGTGTTTAAGTGCCTGTTGATCTGTTTTAATCTTAAAAGATTGCCCTAACAGATAAGGTCTCCACTTAGAAACTGCAGAAACAAGAGCTAAAAGCTCCTTTTCATAAGTGGAAAGCAGTAAGGCCTTGCCCTTTAGACCTTTGCTATAAAAAGCAATGGGCTGTCCTTCTTGCAAAAGGACTGCTCCAAGACCAATGCCCGAGGCATCACATTCAATTGTGAAACATTTTGTAAAATCAGGAAGTCTCAAAACAGGAGGCTCAGTCACTGCCTCCTTTAATTTCTGGAATGCTCGAGTTGCTGGTTCTGACCAATTGAATGCATTCTTCTTGAGCAAATCTGTTAAGGGTGCTGCAATGGTGCCATAGTTCCTGATGAACTTTCTATAATACCCAGTGAGGCCTAAGAAGCCTCTCAAAGCTTTTAAGGAACCAGGTATGGGCCAATCAAGCATAGCTGCCAACTTAGAAGGATCTGCTCTCACCCCTCTTGCAGAAATTAAGTGACCCAAGTAATCAATTTCTTGTAAACCAAACTTACACTTTGACCTCTTTGCAAACAAAGTATGCTGCCTTAAAACTCCCAATACTACCTTCAAATGCTCCAAATGATCAGCCAAGGAGGGACTATATACAAGAATATCATCAAAAAACACCAAAACAAACTTTCTTAGAAAATGTTTAAATATTTCATTCATTAAACCTTGGAAAGTTGCAGGTGCATTAGTAAGCCCAAAAGGCATTACTAAGAACTCATAATGGCCCTCATGAGTTCGAAAGGCTGTTTTCTCAATATCCTCTTCCTTGACCAGAATCTGATGGTACCCAGACCTAAGATCCAGCTTTGAAAACATGTTTGCTCCAAACAATTCATCAAGAAGTTCATCAATGACAGGTATTGGGAACTTGTCCTTGATGGTAACTTTATTAAGTGCACGGTAATCAATGCACATTCTCCATGTGCCATCTGCCTTTTTCACCAAAAGAACAGGTGAAGAGAAAGGGCTTTGACTAGGCCTTACTACCCCAGATTTGAGTAAGTCTTTAACAATGGTTTCTATTTCAGTTTTTTGGTAATGGGGGTACCTGTAGGGCCTTACTGAAATGGGAGGGGTGTTGTCTTGCAAAAGGATTTGATGATCAAAACTCCTTCGAAGTGGCAAACCAGCAGGCTCAGCAAAGACATCAGAAAATTCATCTACTACTGCAGCTACCTCTTCTAGACAAGAGTTTCCTTCTTGAGCAGGTTCATGTGCTACCATCTGTAACAGCCACCCTTGTTGGGTAACTAAGGAAGATTTAAAACATTCCCTACCTTGGCAGAACCTCAATTTAGCATCCCAGACTCCTTTCAATTGCATTTCAGACTGTCCTTCAGAAAAAGTCATAGACATTGTAGAAAAATCCCAAATGGTCCCAAAGTCCTCAACCACTGAACACCAAGAACCACATCACATCCTCCCAATTCCAGAACATGAAATGGGATTAGAAATTTAGAACCCTGAACCTTAAGAGACTCTTCACATTTCCCTTGACTATAAAGAGAATTTCCATCAGCAACTCGAACCTGCAGTTTTGTAGTATCATCAACCTTAAGGTTAGCTGCCTGAGCAACAAGAGGGTCAAGGAAATTATGTGTGGATCCAGAATCCACCAATATCTCAACAGGAACAGCACCAATTTTCCCTAACAGCTTCATCGAGTTGCTGTTAATGCAGCCAGACAAGGCATGGAATGAAACTTCCATTCCCTCTTCATTCTTTCCATTATCTTCTGGTCCAACTTCTTCTGATTCACTAAAGTCCAAGGGCACAGAATCATCTTGCCCATCCCCATGGATAACATACACTCTAGGCTTTTTACAAACATGAGTTGGACTCCATTTATCTTCACAATGGTAACACAAGCCTTTTTTTCTTTTTTCATCCATTTGTGTAGAGAATACCCTTCTGACTGGTCCAACAAACTTCTGACCACGATCATTAGATGTCTCAGCCTGTGGTTTATCAAAACTATGATTCATGAATCTAGTGGATTTTCGTGAAGCCAAGATATATTCCTCTTGGATCTTAGCTAGTCCAAATGCCACATTGAGGTCAATAGGAGCAAGCATTCTGACTGGAAGTCTAATTTCATCTTTCAGTCCACTCAAAAATATGCTCAACTTGTGCCTTTCAGAAAGACCTTTAAGCCTATTTGATAAGAGCTCAAATTGATCTTTATAATTGTTCACTGAGTTGGGCTGCTTGAGGCGATTTAAAGCCTCCATAGGATCATCATAAGCAGTGGGACCAAAACGAACATTTATGGCTTTAATGAAAGTATCCCAGCACCTAAAGATTCCCCCATCCAAAGCATCTTGATACCAAATCAAAGCTTGACCTTCCATGTGATAACCTGCTATCACTAACCTTTCTCTCAAAGGTGTTTGATGGAAGTCAAAAAACTGAGAAGCCTTAAACACCCATGCTGATGGATCAGTACCATCAAAATGAGGTAAGTCAAACCTCATTCCTCGAGGTAAGACTGGTCTTCCTTCTTCTTGATCCCTCACAGCATTATCTTGGACATTATAATTGGGAGCCATTGTTCGAGTTGTCAATACAGTTGTAAGAATGTCAGAAATTCGATCTAACCTGTCAGCCAGAGAATGGAGTGCATCGTTGTGGTCATCCAACTGCTTCTGAACAGCTTCTTGTTGTTTGCCCTCGGCCTGCGACTTAAGAGCTCCTCTTGTACCTTCAGCCATCAGCGTAATCTTTTATGAGAGGATTGCCTCTCTGATACCAACTTGTAAGGTACCAAACCAGAACAAAGGAATGCAGCAGAATTGTTAAGAACTAAACTCTCGAACTCGCAAATCAGTATGTAAAATCAAGAACCAGTTTATTAATTCTTGCCAAGGGTTTTCGAGGAACCCTAAACCTCCTTACAAGAAAATGAAGAATCTCACTAAGATAGATCTCGATACCAGCTCTGCTGGTTACAATGCTATTTATAGACTAAGAAGAAGATTGAAACGTCGTCGTTAACCCATCGGTAGTGTTTCAGACAGTTAATTCTGTTACGCTTGCCTCTGGTTAATACGCACCGTTTCACTTAAGTTGTTCTGTTATTTCAGTTATGAATGCTACGCACCGTTTCGACTCTTATTTCATTTCGAAGCTAAACTTCACACCAACTGCCATGCTATTCACCTTCTGTTCCTTACACCATCTCAGTAATTTTTTCAAATTTAACTTTCTCTTCGTCTATATACGATGTACGGAATTCCAAAATGATATTCGCAAGAGATATTAAATCCGCAACTGATCGCAAAGCAATAGCTATGAAATATAATGTGCTGTGAAACAGCAGGCACTTATTGTCTTCGTTGATCGAAAGAGTGAATAAGAACAAAGTGTCCACTGCTATTGCATACACACACGATGCCAGAAGTATTTCATTCCAGATTTTAAGGAACTCCCCATTTGGGTTTTGATATTTCTTGGTAAATGCTATTACCCCTTTTCCAGAAATCTTGGTAAAACATGAGTGCTGCCCCTCGACGTAGTGACCACTGAGCAGAAAAAAATAAATTAAGAAATTTTCCTAATGTCCAAACACTCATTTCACACGAAAAATTGCATAATGCTAGGGAAAAAAAAATATTATGTTGAAAGGGTTTACAACTGTAGATAATTTTAAAAATTATTTTAAGATTTGATGTTTTGAAGGTGTCAATTATAAAGCATTGGAAAATCAGTTATTCTTCTGAAAGACGTTTTCATCGATCATCTGAACACATTATAATAAATCGAAGTGTTTTTTTTTTTTTTTTTTTTTTTCTAGTTATCTTGTGCAACATGATCAAGTGTAAGAGGAAGAATTTCGGAAGGAAAATGATCCACTTATAATTTATTTTATAACTAATTTACAACTCTAAATAAAATGGATGGTAGTTTTGTAATATTAAATAAGGTTACATGATTACATTAGTTAATTGATAATGCGCAATAAAATAATTGTAAAAAAAATTATAGGTGTATCATTACTCATCTTGAAAAGCTCCCACACAGCTTGGCTGGCTGTGCCATGCAAAAATAATGTTATATTTCACTGCGGATAGGCATATTATAAAATCGAGTATGTATATGCATTAATATGCAGCATGCCTTGAGACAAAACAATTAACCATGCATGCAAGTATATGATTTATGCCTTATTTCTAGACTTCTAGCAATAAGAAATGATCATGATCATCATATGAAAATTAAAATAGTTACAGTTATGTATAGTACGTACGTTAGCATACGATCGAGAAATGAAGGAACTATAAGCACTAACCTCCCCGGATTCTCCTGCCGATGCCCCCCGCGCGCGTTGAGTACTCTTACTTGAAGCCTGTCGTCGGTGATACAACCTCCAAAATAAACAGTAAAAACTCCAAACTATTACAAAACCCCACAGACTAAGACAAAATATATAATTCTTCTATTAAATACTAGCTAGTAGCAAAACTTTGAACTTTTTCTAGAAACAAATGAGCGATAACCCATTAATTTACCCATGCGCATGATTTATCTAGATCGAGTACTCCACTTAATGCATGTTTGAGATTGTTGCAGATAATAATAGAGCTTTTCCTTTTCCTTGTAGTGTTCTACTAGTATTAAAAAACCGTTTACTCGATCTTTTGATAAACATGGGTTTAACGTGCTTTTAAAACTATTAGTGACGATCAAGCTATATTTTTTAGAATGACCTCATAGCTAAGGCCTTGTTTGATTACACAAATGAAATGAGATGAGAGTTGAAAAATATATTATTAAAATATAATTTTTTTTTATTATTCTAATTTTGATATTTGAAAAAAATTAAATTGTTTATTATATTTTGTATCGGAGTTTGAGGAAGTTGTAATGATGAGATATGATTATATGGTTTGTATAACCAAATGAGGCCTTAAACATAAGGTTATGTTCGGTTGTTGAATCAAACTTAACTCATCTAAAACTAATTATTTATGGGACCCACTACTTTTTCAACATTCTATAAAAAAGTTAAATTCATCTAAACCTACTTCGTACATTTTAACCTAAAAAGTTCAACTCATCTCAACTTAAAAAAGTAAAACTCATCTCGATGAGACTCACAAAATACTACTATTTACAACTCAAGTCAACTCATATCAATATCTAAATTCAACTCGACTTTGGTGATCAAATCCATGATATCACTAAGAGAATATATACCTCCATTTTGTGCAACTGATTAAAAAGATTATTGATATGACCAAGACTACAATTATTTTTTGGAGTGTGGTGAATGAGAGTTGGGTTGAGCAAAAATTCAAAAAATCGACTCTACCTCTAACTCCGCATCGGCTCCGCTCCGACTCAGATAAGTCGGAGTCAGAGTTGAGTTGGAGCGGAGCCAGAGTTTTTTTAATATATAATAACATATAAGACTAATGTATAATAAAAATAATTTGTACAATGATTTATTTTTTTAATTTTGGTTATATTTTAATAAAATTAAAATTGAAAAAATATTTTTTTAAAAAAACTAAAATTTGGAAACCTAAATCTGATTAGTGAGAGTCTAAGATTGTCAAATTAAAATATCAAATGGGTTAAAAAAAACACTCAAATCCGACTTCGTTTCGACTCCGCTTTGACAAGTTGGAGTTGGAATCGGATCACAAGTTATGCAAATCGAAATCAAAATCGGACAAAGTCAGAGTCAGAGTTGGAGGTAGGGCACTCTGACTCCGATATTGTCGATGCTAAGCCTTAAATGAGAGTACTCCTTGTTAATTATTTTAGGAAGGGTGAGAAATTTTTGGAGTTCTTGATTATTTTTGGATTGTAAATGTACATAAATAAGATTTACAGCATATATGTCTAGCCAAATTTTTTTATAATAAAAAAGGAAATTTACAAAAGAAATGAAACTTAAAGTTTAAATAAATATATCATCACACTATATTATAAATTTTAAAGAAAAGTACCTGTTAAGGAAGAATCAGTCTCGCTATAAGCCTATTGGAAATAAGCAAGCAAGAATACAATTGTGCTGAAATGAAACTCTCGAGTCTCCTTTTATAGCCGCAAAGAGGAATGAAAAGATCGAGGGCTCGAATCGTGAGATGAGATGGGGTGTGATGATTTTAGAAAAGTTGAATAAATATTGTTAAAATATTATTTTTTAATATTATTATTATTTTAAAAAAATTATATTATTTGTTATATTTTATATGAAAAATTAAAATAATAAAATGAAAATTTTGAAAACCTCTCATTTTATTATTACAATTTTTTCAAATTATTACACAAAATAAAATAAATAATTCAATTTTTTTAAATTTTAAAATAAAAATAATATTAAAAATATATTTTAACAATATTTTATTTAAATTTTTAATTTTAATTTCAATTTATCTCATCTTATTTAATCTATAAAAATGAAAAGTATTTCCATATCAAACTATTGTAATTAGAGCACTCTCATTGGATTAGTCAAAATTAAAGGACAGTTTTGATGAATATAAGATAAATTTGACTTTTGACTATTTCATTCACATAGATCTCTACATTGGAATAGCTATTTTTTCATTATATAATAATAAAATAATATAAGATAAATTTTGTTTTGGTTATTCACATTAAATCTCTATATTAGATTATACATTTATTCATTATATAGTAATGAATAATTAATAATTTCAAAAATATTTAATTTTTTTAATTATTAATTTTTTTTAATTTTATCATATTTTACTATTCCACTTATTATATGTTAATTAATAATCATGTTCTTATTAAATTAATATATCACTAAGTTAAATTAATATATTAATTGTGATAAAATATGTGATAAATTGAAAGAGAGAAAAATAATTAATAAAATATGTATTTAAAAGTTACCATAACTAAATTTTAAATATAATATACTAATTCAATATAAATATATTTTATTTTTTAATAATTAAATATTTATTAAATTTAACTTTTAAGCAATTCATTTAGAGTGTCCTTATCCGTTTTATTTGCTACTTTGTAAAACGTGAATCACGGACAGAATGGGGAAGAAAACTTTTTAAAACTGTTTCGTTTGGAATTCTTAATGGAGGCTACCACCTACAAACCTTCCTCACCTCAATAGTAATTGATAAGCTTAAATCTTTATAAGACTTAAATAGAGACATTGCCAAGTTAGCTGCTGTAAAAGGAGTAATAAACTCTTTCTCCATTTTCATCTTATTCCTCCTATACCAAACACCCCAACAAAGCACAAAAAGCAGAGTAAAGTCTGCATCATTTCCTCATGTCAAAACAAATCTCACATTTTCCATAAAACACTTATCAGGTTTAAAAAGCAACACCATTAGAGCAAACTTCTGCCTGACTACTTGAAGCCGAGGACAAAAAAATAAGGCATGGTTAATATCTTCTCTAGTCTCTTCACAAAAACAGCATCCCACTCCACCGCAATATTTCTCTATCTCAGGTTGTGTAAAGTAGGCAGTATACTCCTACAAACTCTCCAAGCAAAAGTTCTAATTTTTCTTGGAACTTTCATCTGCCATAGCTTTTTCCAAAGCTGCTTATCTTGTATCCAACTAGAGCTTTCACCAATACTACTTGAACTCAAACCTTGAATCGTCTTGTATGCACTTTTCACACTAAAAGAACCATTTGACTCTTTTGACCAGATCCATTTAACTTTGTAAGGGTTAAAAGATAGCCTAAGCTTTAAAATTTCCTAAGCCACTATTGGATTAAAGAGAGCTCTAACATCATTAGCCTTCCATGTTCTTGTTCTACTGACATATAAGACTATCAACAGTTGTAATTTCTTGAGAGGAAGGTAACATATTTTTACAATCCAACATTAAGACTTTATGACCTCGGACCCAATAGTCTTTCCATATCTTGATAGAATCACCAGTCCAAACCCTCCATCGGCACCCTTCAAGCAGCCATTTTTTTGCCTCAAATATCCCCCTCCATGCATAAGATGGATGTAATCCCCAAGTAGCTTGGAGAAAAGTACCATTAGGAAAGTATTTGGCCTTAGAGATCCTTTGTAACAAAGACCCATCATTTTGTAATATCCTCGAACCTTGCTTAGCCAATAAAGCCATATTAAAGGAATGTAAGCTTCTAAAACCCATTCCACCTCTTAACTTAGAAGTACACAAATTTTGCCAATTTAGCCAATGCATTTTTTTGCTCACTATTCCTCTCCCCTACCAGAATCTAGCCATCATCCCTTCCAATTCTCTACAGAAACTCAATGGTAGCTTGAAACAAAACATAGCATAAGTGGGAATTAACAAAGCCACTGCTTTAATGAGAACTTCTCTCCCACCTAGTTGTGATAACAATTTTCTTTCTAGCTTTGTAACTTATTCCGCATCCTTATCTTAGGGCTCGTTTGTTTTCAGAGATGAGATGTGTTGAAATTAAAATTAAAAAGTTGAATAAAATATTGTTAGAATATATTTTTTAATATTATTTTTATTTTGAGATTTGAAAAAGTTGAATTGTTTATTTTATTTTGTGTGGAGATATGAGAAAGTTGTAATGATGAGATAATATGAGATGAGATGTTTTCTAAAATCAAATGAGGCCTTAATATCAGCAAAAGCTCTAAACTTGGACCTCCACACTAGGTTAGGTAACCCCAGATATTTATCATACTATTGGAAGGTCCTAACAAACTCAACAACTCCCTTTGTTTACCAGCAGCAACATTCTTTTAAAAAACCACAGCAGTCTTCTCTTTAATAACTTTCTGACCTGCAATGAACTGCAGGATATAATGTCTAATATTAATAGTACTAGTGTCTAATATTAATAGTACTGAACTGCACTGAAATCTTCCTCTAAGCTGGGTGTTAAATGTATGGCTAATAGGATTCTATATATATATACTAGTGGCAAACGAAAACCTGTATAAAGACATTAATTAAAAATACAATGCAAAATAATTAAAATGATAAACCCGTTTTCAAAATATAAGAAAAATACATTTTTAATCATCTAACTGCCAACATATGTAACTTTCAACTGCCAAAAAGTCGCAATATTTACCATCCATCATAATGTGCCACGTCACGTGTTCCCACAAATTTCTCATACATCTTAACAATTTAAATCGGGCGAGAATGATGTTTAGGTCACGTGGACACTGTTTATAGGAAGCAAAATGTAATTTTTTTTTTTTTTTTAAATTTAAGATGTATGGGATATTGCTTATGGGTGAGATCACGATTAGTTTTTGTGAGTTGGAAATTTGTCTAAATCTCAGAGTTCCGTCACACATAAATACACTCACTATTTTTGGTAAAGATTTTAGGATGACGTTTTTCTTTTCTTTTGGCTTTTCATTTTCTCGAGTTTTGCAATGGGTTTCATCAGTTTGGCATGGGCCGGTTATCGTTCTTGCTAGTTTTCAGTTTAAAAAAAAAAAGTTGTAGGCGGTATCCATACTAATTTTTTTTATTTTTTCCTATTTCATTCACATACTTGAATATATATAACCTATCCTCCACTATCTGTTTCGTAGAAGGTCATGATTTATTTGAATCTAGTCAATAAAATTTTGACAGTGAAACAATTAAATCTGATATTTCCTTTTACCTTTATTAATTACATGACAAAATTCTTGGTTCTTGTCATTGATTGGTATGCATGTACTTCGAAATATATTTTGGTAACCTATCTTTAATTGTGTCATACATGTAGGAGGTCGAGCGTATTGTCTACCAAAATAACAAAGAATTTGCAAACAAAGATGGTGTGACTCCAGGAGAGTTGTTTACGAAAAACCACAAGGACTTAATGAAAGAGGGTGAGAAATGGATGAAGAAGGATACATCAACTTCTTGCACAGTGGTTGCCGTTCTGATTCTTACTATTATGTTTGCTGCAGCCTTTACTGTTCCAGGAGGCAACAACCAAGACACAGGCTTGCCAATATTCTTGAATACAAAATTGTTTAGGCTCTTTATAGTATCTGATGCTCTATCACTATTTTCCTCTGCATTTTCTGTATTGATGTTCTTGGGAATCCTGATATCACGTTATGCAGAAGAAGACTTCTTTAAATCTTTGCCCAGAAAGATGATAATAGGCCTTTCCACTCTTTTCTTCTCCATTGCAACCATGATGATAGCCTTTTCTGCAGGTCTTTTACTTATGCTACATGAAGAATCATGGATGGTTATTCCTATCATATCTTTGGCTAGTATTTCAGTCACCCTCTTTGTGTTGATGCAATTCCCCCTTCTTGTACGCATGTATATTTCAACTTATGGACCCGGCATCTTCAAGAGGAAAACGAAACCGTGGTTTTGTATGTCCAAAAGAAGCCTTAGGGATTGAGAAAGCTGCCAATATTTATATATTTTCTTTTATCTACCATGGGGAGATTACTAATTAGTTAATTTTCAGCTGGATTGTCTTTATATATTTTGTCGTTTCTTTTGCTTTTAGACCTGATACATTTCATCAAATAAGGTCATTAGTCCATAATTTGTTTTAGTATGTATTTTTATTTTTTCATTTATTTCTTTTTCTCGATTAAGATTCAACCCTATAAACGTCTTTAGGAACAACTCTCATGCTATGTAGGGGTGGCTCAAAGGCAATGCAATTTAGGCGACTGCCTATTGCCCCCCAAAATGCAAAAGCCCCCTTTTTGCAACTGAACAAAGTCCACATAAATCTATTATATATTCTTTTAGAAAGAACAATCCATAAAGGGCCAGTTTATTTTTTACTTGGCTAAAAAAAATAAGTCCTTTGCAACTTAAAATTTAAAAAAGCCTTGTGTTGTATTAAATACAGACATTCTTCTGATCACTATTTGATCATCTATATTGCATAACAGTTTGGCTAATATTGCTTGAGAGTATAATAAATGAAAAGAGACATGTAGTATATATATAAGGTGATATAATATGAATAATATTTTCTGAAATTTTTAAAGTATGGTTTGTAAAAAAGACTGTATTTAATCTTAAAAATCTTCTAAAACATGGCATATATTCTAATGTTTATGGTTTAAATATATTTTTAAAATTACATTGATACTCTGTTGATATTGAAGCATTGATATGTATATTTTCTACAAGGCAGCCTTGTAATAAATTTTATCTGATAAACTAAATATCTATGTCACAAGAATGTTATAGAACATTTTATTATAATTTTGAATCTTGAATAGAACATTTGATTATAATTTTGCATCCTATAGAGTTGTAGATATTGATTTTAAATAAATTAAAAATATATTATATTTAACATGATGTATATCATTATATTATAAAAATAGATCATCAACGGCCTTGTTTTAAACTTCTGCCTTATGCCTCAATTTTTGTATTGAGCCACCCTGGTGCTATGGAAAAATTTCAATTTATGATCTATTCCATCGACCATATTTAACATCATTAATTCCTATTTAACTTGAAAATTTTATTTTTTATCTAAATATATCAAAATTCCCAAAACATCTTTTTTTTTTTTTTAAAGAATTAATAGAAGACCTTGGAGATGTCGAATGTAACAGCTTGCTAGAAATTCAATGGTGGAATTTCTATATGCTTAAGGAACCTCGTAAAAATACGGTAAGTTTTCACGATTTGACCAATTGCGTAGGTTTTAGTCTGTGAGCATAATCAGAGCTATCACTGATCACTGTGGTGCGAGAGGTGATATTTTAATTATTTGAGGTAGGTAGAAAACTCAGAATGTGTTATGGTCTGCGTCATTAGACTCAATTGATTATTTAGGATTTTATGGTAGAATAACCCATTTTCATATTTACGGACAAAACGCCTATTCGAAACTTTGTTTTTATTTTTAAGGGCACTTCGGAGTGAAATTTCAGTAAACTATTTTTACTGTAGATTAATATGAATATTTAGGATATTTCAGTACTAAGTTTATTATTCAATTTTTCAGAATGAATAGTACTAGACACTTGGCACCATAAGGAATGTTTGGTGGATTTGAAGGAATCAATGTGTGAGATCATGTCACCTAAGCAAAAACCCTATTTCATCCAACGAATCAAATTGTGCCAAACCAAAGAGGATTTCTACCCTAGTAAAATCCTATATTGTTGGAATCCAACTAAGAACCCAAAAGTATGACGG
This sequence comes from Juglans regia, assembly GCF_001411555.2. Taxonomy (NCBI): domain Eukaryota; kingdom Viridiplantae; phylum Streptophyta; class Magnoliopsida; order Fagales; family Juglandaceae; genus Juglans; species Juglans regia. The sequence continues at coordinate 28,906,077 of NC_049907.1, forward strand.
AAACCAAAATCCTAAACGGTTTTATCCAAACCATAAAGTTGACGTCCAAACCTTAATGAATAAGTTTCTAGCATTGTATTAAATCACTTGATTAAATTAATTCTACATGCTATTAATCCTTTAAATTTATGTTAGAATATCATTATCCAACTTTGCTAACCATGGATATTTGATTGGGCCAAGATAAATCGGATTTGGGCTTGATAGCAACCCAAACCCTCTTAAAATCCAAAATTAAGGCCCATTCGGTTTAGGCCCATTAAGCCCCACGAATTTGGCCACCTTAGCATTGATTTTTGACTAAGATATTTCATGTGATGCCCCAACTCCCACGTGTAGAAACGCAGGAATCGTGACGTCGGGATGATGACAACACGGGCCACGCATCCCAACGATAAGTGCTCGAGTGTGTGCAACATGCAAGAAGAGCACTACAAAAGTCGCAGCGGATAAATTAAAAGTAGTCAACTAAGTACCAAAATTGTTTAATACAAATATCCAAAATAAATAGCAGTTAAAAAGTTATTCAGTTATCCATAAAATAAAGTAAAAAGCTGAATACATAGACAAAAGGGAAACAAATCCCATAATCCAAAAGCAACCACATGTCATTCCCTTCACGGAGCCGATCCCTCAGGCTCTTCGTCCTCATCCGCATTAAAATCTCAGGCACCATAAAACGATACCGCAGGTAAGTAATAATCCAAACACCTCATGAGATAAAAGTGCATTAATGCAACCAACATGCATGCGTATGATGAAATATGCATTAGACCCAAAATATCATTTCTCCGAAAATGAATGTTTTCTAACACACGCCAAAATCCCATTCTTGGCCCAAAATGTTTCCATAAAACATTTTTCCAGAAAATGATTCACACAAAATCCAACCATTTATCAGACACTGTAGGAGGAAATCGCAGGCGGGACTATACCACCATCCCTGCTTACCACCATCCATACCGCGTGCATCGTAGGCGGGAATCACAAGTGGGACTCTACCACCATCCCTACAGTTCATTTCCAAACAATGAGTACCTATTAGAGCACGGTAGGCGAGAATCACAAGTGGGAGTATACCACCATCCCTACCGCATGCACCGTAGGCGGGAATCACAGGCGGGACTCTACCACCATCCCAACAGTCGATTTCCTTTCTCTCAAACCAATCAATCCAATCATTTCAAACAAACTCAAAATCATTTCTCACATGAAAACCCAATATTTCAAGTATACACATGAACATGAATGCAATTACGCGAAAACTCAGTTTTCATTTACAAACATGAACATGCGTGCAAATGCATTGTATATGACATAACACAAATAGTCAACAGCCAACAAAACCCAGCATAATCCAATCACAGAACTCCATCCTCCAATCCAAGCGACCCCCTTACTCCTCAAACTTAATCCGGCACAACAAACCAAATCACAGTAAATATGTGTTAGAGCAAAAATACATTTAAATCTCAAAAGTTATTTGGAAAAATTACAGCTCTTTATTATAATTTCTGAAGGATCATGGAGGTGCAAAAGTGGCAACATAGTAACGGAACAGTGTAAAATGCACTAGGCCGTGGGTCTCAGAAACTCACTTTTCAATGGGGATAAACTAAGACTCGAGATTGCTATGGAAGAGCATAGAGATGTTGGTGAAGCTAATGGTAGTGGTGGTTGGCCGTGGGTGGTGCGTAGAGGGCGGTTGAAGGCCAAAATGTCCAAAACGGAAATGTTGATGGTGGGGCCTCATCGGTGGCAGATCGGGGCTGAGGATGGGTGCATTAGGTTGCTAGGAGGTCGAGTATGAAGTGGGGAAGAAATGGAGGCCGGAGGTGGCGCGACGGCGGTGCTGGAGTGAAGAGAAGATTGCGGCTTCAAGCCATGCGTGGGGACACACGGCGGCGCGAAAGGGGCTGGGATTGAGGGGGGTGGTCGCCGGCCGGTGGGGAAGAGAAGGAGAGGGGCGGTGTCGGTCACAACAGCCCACGGCGGTGGGCTGGGTGGAGAGGAAGAAAATGCACCAGGGAGAGGGGAGGAGTGCAGCGCGCGGGAGAGGAGAGAGAGAGAGAGGAGAAAAGAAATGGGGGAAAAAAAAAAGAGAAAGATAAGAAAAAGAGGAAAAGAAAAAAGTGAGGGAAATAAATGAGGTCCAATCCTCACATCTTGGGTCACAAAAATTGTAATACTCGGGCTCTAAGCCCAGTCTTCTTGAAGGCAGCCTGGTTGCACGAAGCCCAGCCCATGAGCACTTGATGAGAGACTCGGATGGCGTCGTTTTGGTGAGTGATTAATTCCCCTTTGCTACTGCACTGTTTTTCTTTTCCGCTGGTTTTCCTTTGCTCTGTAGTTTCGCAAATCTCTCCTTTCCCGTGCAACTGCTCCCCACGTCTCCACGGTTTTAGTTTCGGTTCCGCACATGAAGTTTTTCCCTCACCACAATTTCAAACTAGACAGACTCTCTCTTATGCAGATTTTTGGTTCACCCTTGGCTGGCGCTGCTTGTTCCTTGAGCCTCGAAATCTTGGTTCCTCAAAGGTGAGCCATCGTGCTCTCTCTCGTTCTCTGTTTTTCCTGGCTTTACCATCAGTTCGTGAATTTTTTTCTTTGGGCTTTGGCACTATGCAACATATTCGTGGGTATCGAAAATCTGGGTGTCGTCGTTGGAATTCTTTCTCTGGAGTATTTTAATTTCTTTTCGGTAACTATCCCGCCCACTCACTGATCTTTCTCTTAATTTTTGTTCCTATACCTTGCTGTTACACATTTCGTAGATCCTCTTTTATTTTATTTTTCCTTCGGTTTGTCAATCGCACACACCACTCTGTCTTGACTGGCTGTGCACACACTCAGACCTTAACCCTTCTTTGGGTAGACCACTAGCTTTTTCATTAGAGAATTCTGTGACATTTTTGGGTGTAGACTTCAGAGATTTGCTTGAATTCGAGGAGGCTCGAACTTTGGTGACTCTTCTTGGTAAGTCTCTTCCGAAGCTTTGGGTAGTGGTTGGATATTGTGGTTGATTGTCAAATGTAGTAATGTTGCTGATTTGTTTGTGGCGTGGGTAAGATTTTTGCACTACTGCAGTGACTTTTGGCAATCTGTTATAGTTATAAATTTATATTGTGTTGATGTTTTATATGTTGGATTGTGGTGGAGTGTGATGGAATTCTTGAAGTTGAGGAGTATGATTTTTGGACGGCGTTGTGAGACTGTTTTGGGCTATTAATTGAGACTATTTGGTGTAAATTTATGGGTATTTTGAGCTTGTGGTATTGGATATTTTTATGCAAGTCTTGAATTGTTGAATGACTAAAATATTGATGCGGGCACTAAAAATTTTATTTGAGGGTTGGAGGTGAAGTTTGGGTTGGGTTATGTTTTAATCATTGCCGTTGTTGTTGTTGGTTTTGGAAGTAATTATAGTTGGTTCGGTGTTAATAAAATGTGGCTGTTTTGGGTTTTAAATGCGCATGGTTTGAGGAGAGAGCTGTTCGGGGTTTAATTGTTATGATAGTTATTGAGTTGAGAAGGGACTGTTTTGATTTATTACTCAATAAATAGTAGCTTACTAGATTGGTTATTAAATGTTGGGTATATATTTTGTTTAGCTGGTGTTACTACTAGAGTTCCGACTCAAGGTGTTGATAATACGAGGAAGTCAGCTAAGCGGCGTTTATATACTAGTTTTGTATAAAAGAAATGAAATGAGGTTGACTTTGAAAGTAAGCATGTTTGTTTTTCAAAAGAAATTTGAAAACGGCTTCAAATGTTTATTCTGCATATGCATAAGTTCTATATAAGAAAAAGTATTTTTTTGGCATGACTAGACATGAGCTAATTTTGTGCATCCTGTTTCTGAATTATGCAAAAAGAGCGAATATGAAAATCTAAAAGTGTTGCTATGAATAAATGAATATGTTTTGATTCTATTTATTTCAAACATGTGAAGTGATCTAAAGCTATTCAGTATTTTGTTTTGATATAATATGTTATCTGAAAAAAAAAAAATATTGGCATGAAGTTCTGAATCTGTATCTGAATGTGATATGTTTTCGTTGATGTTCCGTTCTATTTTTGTTAATGCCCAGCCACAGGTATAATGGTGGTTTATAACCCTACCACGGGGTGAAACATGATATACAGGGGTGAAACATGGTATACGGCCCAACCACGGGTATAATGGTGGTTTATAACCCTACCACGGGGGTTAAACATGGTATTTGTCCCGATGTGATGCTATGAGATGATATGGTTATAATGTTTTCAGTTTGGATATGCCAATGGATTTTCTTTTTGGGAATAAGTTTATCTTTCTGGAAATTTTACTCTAATATTTTTGTACCAAGTTTGAAAATGTTTTGTTCTGCTTATCAAATGTTATAAATGCTCATGTTTACATGATAGTATATACTTGCTGCTTGCTGAGTTGTTGATAACTCACCTCTTTAATCTTCATAATATTTCAGATGACATTGATGGTTCAGCTGAGGATCAGTATTAGAGTTGATGGACAAGATTAACAGTGAATTGTTGTTGGGTATCTCGCTTTATTAGTGCTGATGTTGGATGTTATTTTTTTTTTAGTTGGCTTCAATGGATTTAGACGGTTTATAGAGACTTATGTCAATTTTATCTTATTCTAGTTTGTTATTTGAGCCATGAAGAAGAGTTGATATTTTATTTGGGTTGTTGGATTGAAAATTGGTTAAATGAGTTTATATGGTTTATTTATTTGAAATATTTACGTTTGATTTGAAGTTTTGTAAGTATATATTCTTCAATTTGGAAGTACATTAGCTTTGTTGGAGTTGATTATCAGGTTATATGAGTTAACTCTCTGGATCCTAGGGGTCGAGGCATTACACATGGTATCAGAGACAGGTGGAATTCTGCATACTGTAGATCTTAGAGGTTTAGATATATGTGGGTTTATAAGATGTGAAAATTTCAATATAGGAACTGGAGGACTATAAGGATGGTCATGTGGATATTTAAGTTTGAGTTCCAAGAACCTTATAATTGATTTTGATGGGATTTGAGGTTTTAGATTTTACTGATGTTAGGAATTGAATTCGGAACTTTGAGGTTTTAGATTCTAGTGATGTAAGTGAGTATTTAGTGATGTCAGCCTTACATAGTTATTTGATATATATATGTATTTGTGTTTATATGCATATTTTATTTATCTTATTATTTACCCAGTATTTTCGCTTTTATTAATTTAGAATGTTTCACCAAGTTTAAACTTTCAGGATGGCGGCTCGTTGTTGAGTTCGAACTCTTGAAGATTTGAACGAAAACGATAACGATGGGGGTTGCACGTTTGAACAATTTAATCGAACGCATCCTCCCATCTTTGATGGAAGAGGCGATCCGAACGTAGTAGAAGATTGGATACAAGACATTGAAGAAATATTTACTGTTTTGGAGTGCACCGATAAGCAAAAGGTCCGGTTCGTAGCTTTTAAACTAACTGGAGAAGCGAAGAGGGTGGAATTCTGAAAAAGTCATCAGGGAAGCTGAGGGGACTGGAGTGATTGTTTGGGCTCAATTCAAGCATAATTTCTTTGATCGATTTTTCCCTAAGGCTGATAAGGAAGCTAGAGCTCGAGAGTTCACCAACTTGGTGCAAGGGACCATGACTTTGCGCCAGTATGCTGCAAGGTTTGCGGAATTATCACGTTTCGCTCCATACTTGATTCCTGATGAGGAGAAAAAGACTAGGAAGTTTGAGGAAGGTTTGAACTACAGGATTTATGAACGAGTGATGGTCCTACAGATTTAGAATTTTTCAGAATTAGTGCACAAGAGGGGTGCTAGTTGAGCAGAATCTCAAGAGGGGTGCTGAATTGCAAGAACAGAGGAAGAGAGCTGCTCCACAAGGATTCCCTAGTTCGGATCAAGGGAATGGAAAAAGAGAAATGCGGGGAGCAGTTCAAGTCAGAGACAGATACAGGGAAATCATACCTTTAACCCCTGTAAGTTCTGTAACCGCATACACCTTGGGGAGTGCAGAAAGGAAGTGGGATCATGTTTCAAATGCGGTAAGGATGGGCACTTCATTAGAGAATGTCCATTGCTTATGGAGAATAACAGAAGGCCCACCCCACCTCAAAACTTTAGGCCGAATAACCAAGGCAACAATCAGCGGAGGACTGTGCCGGCACGGGTGTTTGCTTTGACACCGAGAGAAGATGAGGACAAGAATGATGTAATCACAGGTATAATCTTTATGATCTTCCTTTTTAGTTTTTTTTGTTATGTTGAGAATTAAGGATTAATTATATTGTTATTTTTATGGATTATATGACGTAAACACATGAAGTATTCTCCTATTTCTCAATAACGCTACTATTTTATTTGACTCAAGGGCTAGCCACTCTTTTATTTCAATGGATTACATCAAGTTCTGCCCCGTTGATGCTGATGAAATGGATTACAATTTTAAGGGTCTCAACCCCAGAAAGGTGATATAGTGATCTGCAACAAGATTTTACTTAAGTGTCCTATAACTATTAGCGGGAGGAGGGAAATGCCAGCTAAGTCTACTACTTCCGATGCGAGGCTCGGCAGCAATACCTGTAACTAGAGACCCACAAGCTGGCTGTACAGAACAATCAACCCACGAACAGTCACAAAGTAGTCGGAGAGACAAAGAGAAACAAAAGAAGGGAGAGAGAGATGACTCACCGTCGTGTAACCCAGTCAACGGCAACGAGTTTACGCGGATACACGAAGAGAAAACAAATAACACAACTCTCGCAAGGATGAACCAGAAAATGAGTAAGAGGGAGAGAATCAGAGTGAGGATGAACCGGTATATGGGTAAGAAGAAGAAAATCGAAGTGATTTAGGAGTGGCGAGGGAAATCTTCACATGAGAAATCGAAAATAACTACAGAACGGTGGGAAGAAGTTGGAAGCATCAGAGAGAAGAAATTGGGAGTGAAGAGAGAGGGAAAACTGACTGAGAGAGAAGAGAAAAGGAGTGAACAGAGAGGGAAAACCGACTGAGAGAGAAGAGAAAAGAATATCACAAAGGGAAAAAGAGACTCACCAAAACGACGTCGCCTCGTCTGGGGGTCTTCCGGGCTGGGCTTCAACGGAACCTGGGCTTAGAGCCCGAGTGTTACAGTTCAAGTCATGTTATGTTCAAGTTAAGTTTATGTTATCAGTTAAGTTGTACTACGATTAAGGTTGATACGCGCTGCCTAGTTAAAGAAAAAGATTCCAAATTCATGTTATGTTCAAGTTCACGTTCATGTTATGTTATGTTCACATTCATGCTATGTTTCAAGTTCAAGTTCATGTTATGTTATGTTCACATTCATGTTATGTTTTATTCACATTCATGTTATGCCATGTTTTAAGTCTATATTACGTTGCATGTTCACGTTTATGCCATGTCAAGTCAAGTTTCGGTTCAAGTTTCAGTTTAAGTTACGTCAGTTATGTTATGTTATATGTCAAGTTATGCTATAATTACTTATGACTTTGATTATGCATTCATGCTTTTACTGCCATGCATGCATCATTAACTTGTGTGGAACTTTTCTGTTAACTTGCTGAGATTTGTAATCAAATCTCACTGTGATAGTCCCAACTGCCATTCCCCCCCAAATGGTAGATCTTGTTACAGGATTTGAATGAGAACTGGGAAACAATCAACTTGACACGGTTGACTAAGTGACGGTACGACGTCAATGATAGTATAGTAGTTAACTCAAATTACTATTTGTACTTATGGAGTTGAATCTCCAGCACACTTATGATCACAATCATTTTGGACTAGTGTTGTGATCTTTGATGTTTATTATGTCTTTATGTATAAAGTATGTTTTAATTATTTGAGATATTTTTAGTTTGGTACATAGTATTGCTAAAGAAAAGAATTATCCGCTGTGAATATTGCATAATACTAGATGCATATTAGGAACATTGCATCTTATATGTCATGAGCGGGGCAGGTAACCTTGTGTTGCTTGTCTCGACGCTTCAAATGTTCATCCGATCCCAAGTGAAATTTGGGGGCCTCACAGTGTGGTATCAGAGCAATACGTCTTTAGGTTATAAATCCACTTGTCCTTAGGAATTACACCAAATATTAGGCTTGAAATTTTAGTCGTCATTAGGCTTGAATTTCTTGATGTATGAAAGATAGTACGTGGTTGAAATACGTGTACTTGTGTATTTCAGGAAGGGACAATGACTCGCGGTAGAATACCTTGGAACCTTGAGGGAGACAACAATCAAGAGAATCAGAATCCCCTGATGGATGGAGGATTAGTTGAAGCTATATGTATGCTGACTGACGTGCTTAGACATCAGCAACAATAGTAGGTGCACGTTCCCAGACCAGAAGTTAGGGTTGTCCATATGAGAAGTTCTTGATTCACCGTTACCCTAGTTTTTTAGGTAATGACGGGCCACTAAGAGCCGAGAAATGGATTATGGATCTCGAGAGGATTTACGAGATTTGTGGATCTACCGAGGACTGAAAGGTCCTATATGCTTGATACCTATTCCAAGGAGAAGCTGGAATGTGGTGGGATGCACGTAGGCAGCTTCTACCTAGGGAACTAGGAAGCCTTGTTGCACTGTCATGGGAGAGATTCAAGGAAGAGTTTGACAACAGATTCTTCCCAAATTCTGTCAAACAGCTGAAGGCGCAGGAACTCGCATCTTTGACTCAGGGCAGTTCGACTGTGGAAGAGTACGCTGCCAAGTTTATGGCATTGGAGAGGTTTGCACCTCACCTGATATCTACAAAGAGGATGCGGGCATAGAAATTTCGAGGACTTAAGCTTTGGGTCTGTAGCCAAGTGGCTTGTTTTCGAATCGAGAATTACCAAGAGTTAATTAATGTAGCAGCTATTGCTGAAACAGAAGATAGCTTATCCATTCTCTGTCAATGGAAGCTCAGATAATAAAAGAGTGATAACCGAAGTAGAGGGCGTCATGACTGGAGGACAAATGCCCATTCCACTACTCGACTATAAAAAGTGTGGTAGGAAACATGGGGGCGAATGCAGACTCATTTTGGGGGCTTGTTTCAATTGTGGTCAGCTAGGCCAAATGAAGAGAGATTGTCCTAATAAGGCTCAAGAAAGTAGAATTTCCCCCAACATTGACAGTAAACCAAAGCCGAGACATCATGTACCTGTTAGAGTGTACGCTGTCACTCAAGGAGACGCAAATGCTGGCGGCCTAAGAACTGAAGGAACCGACATCATTGGTATTTTTCTAAGACCTATGTACTGTTGAGCTTAGTTAAGTTTGATTGGATTTCAATTGATGGTTACTTGTTCCTATTTCGAGGATGATTTTTTTTTTTTTTAAGGAGGGGAGTATGTAATAGCCTACTGGAAATTCAATGGTGAAATTTCTATAGGCTTTAGGAACCTCGTAAAAACACCATAAGTTTTCACGATTTGACCAATCGCGTAGGTTTTAGTTTGTGAGCATAATCAGAGCTATCATTCACTATGGTGCGAGAAGTTGCATAAGCGTTTGAATTTGGAGTTGCACCTCTCTTTTGAACTCTTCTTGTTGTTTTATACGCATCTCCATGTCTGCTTGTTTCATCAATTAAGCCTCTAACTCACGCTGTTTTGCAATCAATTCTTCGATCTTGGAATTCGTATTCTCTAACGCAATGGAGTAGTGCTTGACGTTGATGAAGAGCCTGAAGACTTTACATAGCGACCCAAACCCCTTAAATATCCTGAACGTTGAACTAGAACTTGTGTAAAAATTTCAACATCACTTATTGAGGAATTCTTATATGATGCAGCTTCAGCACGGAGGGCAACCATTTTATCCTACACACAACATAAAAAATTAATATTGACACAAAAATTTAAATATATTTAATTAAAACAAATTATAATACTTACATAATTTTCACGAGTATCGTAATGAGTCTACTCTCCATTATGGTTAGTATGTGATGCAGCATAAATTTTATTAGATCATAATTGGTGTCTGACTCTTGCTATAAGAGACATTATTAAGATATAAAGCCAATATTAAAATTAGTATCTCCAAAAAACAAAATATATAGAATAAAAAAAATAAAGAGTACATTACCAATTTTAGAGAGAGGCGATGGAAAGATCTTGAGTTTGCATGATAATGAATCTTTAACTTTGATTTATTTATTTTGTTTATAGAACTTCGATCCAGCATAGAAGTTGTAAATATTAGTAAGTGAGAATTATAAATAGGACAAATAAATAATTCATTTAATTTACCTTATATGATGGATCCTCAAATATGTCACAAAGTTTTTCTCAATCTGAAGGTCGGACATCTTGAAAAGGACGCTACCATGCATTGTCCTTATTCTTTTACTTCTTGTAATGCACGTGACACATCGTCTTATACTTGCAGAATGCATTACGCATCAGCTCATCGACAGTCTTGCGCTCCTCTCTCCGACAAAAAGCTATTATCATTTAGAATATTAAATAATATCAATATAAATTTATTATTTAAATATTATGTACCAAACAATGCTTCTTTATAAGCTCTTTCACATCTTGTGGGACTTTATGCCATGAACTCGTAGCCAAAGGTGCATAAGTCCGTGTAAGAGCACCCACATGCGATGCAAGCCAAGTTGCTTGTTGTCCCTCGCCTCCGGCATGTTCGTTAGGAACGTTAACCTTAATCTTACCCAATTTACGATATTTCTTCAATGTCACACCTCTAGTAGTGCCTCGTCCGTGATGAGATTGTACTGTTATCTCTATAAAATAATATTTAGTTATTTACCTTCTATCAATTATCAATTATTCTAATTGAAAAAATGAATATTAGCTATTTACCTTATTCTGTAGAGTTAGTCTCTAGTGGTGAGTAAGAGAAAGAGGTGGGAACAGGTGGAGATGGGATACGAACTTTCTTTCTCTTTGGTGGCATAATTGCGAGATACTGTGTAATGTGAACATAAAACCGGTCAATCATCTGTAGATTCACTTTCATCATCTATAGGTACTTCAGATAACTCAACATTTTGCTCAACTGTTGCATCAACTATTTCAGCCTCAATATCTTCCTTATATAATGGGATAATCTTATACTGGCTGAAATCCACAAATAAGTTAAAGACGAGTTGACTCTCCTGGTATGCTTTTTGAATAGAGGGATCTTCTTCTTCAACTTGTCCCTCCACCTCAGGGATAACATCATGTATATTTATTGGAGAAAACTTTTGTACTACTTGCCATTGATTTCCTAACTCAGGATTGTCTAAGTAGAATACTTGAGATGCTTGGGAAGCCAAAATAAAAGGATAATCTTCATACCATTTTTTTAATGTATTAATACTCAGAAAATATTCATCATCATGGCATTTTTCCCTTCGAGAATTACTTAAATTTCACTAATCACACTTAAATATATAAACCACAAGCTCTCCCAAATATCTCATTCCAATTATATCGACAATAACTCCATAGAAATCAACGTTGTTTCCGTCATGACTCCCTTCCACAAGGGCACCATTATTTTGTGTTCTCCTATAGAGTTCTCGATCCATTGTGTGATAGCTACTTCCACGAGAAATGCATGCAGAATATTGAGCAGCGCGTCTCGAAGGGCCACGCACCAGTTTATATAGTTCATCCGATATATCGTTCGGATTACTCGTTTGTATTTGTACAACCTACATATTAAATAAAGTATAAACATTCAGAAATAAACAACTCAATCTATTTCTTAATTTAGTGCAAACTCACATCTGTATTAATGTCACTACCCATTGGTCAAACCATTTCGGGAACTCCGTTCATGTTTCTGGTCTATATCATTTACTCTCAGTTCTTTAAGCACGTTAATATTTTCACTGAAATTAAACAATTTATATTCGCATAATTTTTTAAAGTAAATTATAGTATTAATTAACAATTAATTTGAACTTACTTCAGGTGGCTCTCTATCTCAAGGCAATTGTTTAGCACACACAATTGAGTTTTCTTGAACTCTCTTCCACACAAATCATAACCACGTTGAGCACCAAGTGGAGGCACTTGTTGGAAAAATACAGAAAACCCATTCCGTTGTCTTGCTTGGTCAACATCAAATTTCTTTCCGATCGATCAAACCTAGTGTCAACGCTGTGGTAGTATTTGGAAGAGAATGTATGCCACTCATCATCAATATATGTTTTTGTAATTGATCATTCTGGACGGGCCTTGTAACCCACTGTGCGTTTCAACTTTTCAAGAAACCGTTCAATGGGATACATCCATCTATAGTGGACTAGTCCTGCAAGTCGAGCTTCACCTGGCAAGGGCGAGCTCCATTGCTTGCCATTTGATGTTACTGTATGGGTGAGCTAATTGCCCACCCTATATGGCTATCCGAACAAGGTCCATTGCTCACGACGTTTGTTGCTCTGAGTACCTGTTATGTTTGTTGCTCTAGTAAGCTTTCTTGCTTGTCATTTTTTGTTTTTGGTGGGAAGCTCCATCGCTTGTTGTGGTGCTCCAAATGTTGGGCGCTAAGCATCTGCCAAACTTATGACTCAAGACGAGCTAAATTACTCGTCCATTGGGTGAGAAAGGTGCCTACAGGCTGCTTACCCATAACCCAGGTTCATTGCTCAGAGGGGTGGGCTATAAGATGCTCCAAGTTCTGGCGATATGGCCTATTTACCCAATAGTTAAGAATCAAGATGGGGGCATGCATGTTGCCCAGGGTCCCAATTACCCAATAAGCAGCCCAAGAAGTCATCATTGCCCACGTGAAAGTTATCCTTCAGAACGAAGAACATCAGAGCATTAATAACGATTGGACATTGGTCTACAACAAAGCATTCAGATTCCAAAAGCTCGAACTCACTCCTTATCATGCTGATCCAAAATCGACAAGAATCATCTATGCCCACGGATCTTTGAACCACTTCATGAATTCTCTTTTAAATTTCCACACTTGTCTCATTATATTTTTCCTTGTATCCTTGCTGTAATATCTATTCATAAGAAGTTTGATGATCAAATATTGCTACATAAGAACTCACTCATAATCAAGGAATGGGACTCAAAACCCTACAACATATGTCAAATGACTAAAATTGCATACAAATAGGAGCAGGCAAAACTGGACTCAAATTAAAATTCACCTTTCTTTCATTCTTATGTTGTCTGTTTATCCAGTTTTTGTTTCTAGTAAATGTAAAAGGAAGAATAGGACTCTAAGCTTTGGATCATTAGGAATTCGAGTAGGACCTCTAATGTATATAGTGGGAGATAGATAAACGTATAAAGTGGATCTCACCACATTTATGGCTATCCAAGTGACTCTTTTAGATAAAGTTAAAATGCTCAATAAACGATGTATCTATTCCTCTCTCACTCTAGATCCTAGAATTTGGACAAACTCTAATGGATCTAAATCCAAGCTCTAGGGTTCTTTCCAATTGATTTCCTATTAATTGATAAAACAATAAGATATTTTAAACGTTGAAGTACTTCCATACTTGGGCTATTTTAAAAGCTGAAGTTCCATATTGCAATGTCTGTTTAATGATTTGTTACAAGTAATTATTGAGTTGTCTATTAGTATTTCAATTAAAAAAGTAAGGCAAACTACTACTGTGGTTGATATTATACAGTTTGCAATTAATTGGCATCCCCCACGTATGTGTTCGACTCTACTTTGAGCATCATTACGAGTCATCTAAAGAATGAAACCCTAGAGAGGAGATGAAAGGGCAGAGCCCTAAGGGGAGAAGAAGAGTCTCGAAGACCGAGGGAAAAGATAAAATATTATTTCTGTAAAATTTACAGTCTTAATGGAATGAACAAAAAATAATAATACAAGCCTTATTTATACTATACAGAAAGCAATCAACATTACACTTAAACAAAAGAGAATACTACACAGAAAGTATTCTATACAGAAAGTAACCAGGAGGTCTTCTGATTCTATTGGATCTTCAAGGGGTTGAAATTATTGGTGATGGTGGAGTTGGAATTTCAGAAGTAGAAGGGAGAGAAGTTAATGATGAATTATCGAGTGAAGTAGAAGAAGAATCAATAGAGGAAGGCATTGCTGAAGACACAGGAGAAAAATAGTCTAATGTTGAAGATGCATAAGGAAAAAAAAGATTTGTAGAAGAAATTGATCAAGAAGTTTCAGAAATGAAAGAAAAAACATGTTCATGAAAAATAACATGTCTAGAAGTAAAACATTGATTTCTTTTAAGATCAAGGAGTTTAGGGTTTAGGGTTTAGGATATCCAAGGAAAACACAATCACGAGCTTTAGGATCAAATTTGGTTCAAGATCTTTGTAGAGTAGAAGCAAAACATAGCAACCAAAAGTACTTAAATGATTGTAAGATGGAGATGTTTTAAACAAAATCTCAAAAGGAGACTTATTGTTGAAGAGGTGAGTAGGTAGTCTATTAAAATAGCATCACGCCAAAATTGAATAGGCAAGTGAGATTGAAACATTAAGGCTCAGGCTATATTAAGTATGTGCTGATGTTTTCTCTCCACAACAGAATTCTGTTGTGGAGTTTCGACACAACTGTGTTGATGTATAATTCCTTTAGAATGAAAAAAATTAGAAAGTGAAATCTTTGTACCATGATTAGTATGACATGTTTTTATTTTAAGATTGAATTGATATCTGGTCATCATAAAAAAATTCAATAAGAAGAGAAGCCTCATATTTATTTTTAATAAGGTAGACCTATGTAGCACGAGATGAATCATCAACAATAGTTAAAAAAAATCTGTAACCTTCAACAATACACATAGAATATGGTCCCCAAACATCACAATGTTCAAGATCGAATGGAGCAGCAGATAACTGAGCAGTATGAGGGAAAGGAAACTTTTTCTGTTTGGCTAAGGGACAAATCATACAAGGATTATTTGAAACAACCATATTTGAAACAAAAGTATTCACAAAAAACACCCTTGAATTTGAAGGATGACCCAGTCTGTTATGACAAAGCTCATCAAACAGTGAGCACTTGAAAGATGCAGAACAAGTATGTATTGGTAAATGATTAAGAAAACATGCAGTATATGAAGCAGGTAGAGCATGGGTTTTAGAAAAAGAAGAGCCTGGTTGTTGCAGTATATAAAGGCCTCCTTGCCATTTATCCACTCCAATCAGCCTATAATGAATCAAGTCCTGGATGAAACAATAGTCAGCAGAAAACAAAAAACCAGTGAGCGATTGAGTAAGCTTACTAATAGAAATCAATTTGAAAGTAAAGGAAGGTACATATAGAACATTATTTAGAATGAGATGTTCAGAAATTCGAATGTAACCAATATGTGTGACAGACACAGATTGGCCATTTGGAAGTTTAACAGAGGAATGTACAACACTAGTGATGGATGTAAAATAATCAATAGAAGGAACCATATGATCTACAGCTCCCGTGTCAAGAATCCTTTATTATTATTATTTATTATTTTTTTTTGAAAGGATTTGAACATTGGGGAATCGAACCCAGGACCGTGCGCCTAATCCACACATTCCCAAGTTTGCCCTTACCACTGAGGCAGATCCTTGCTTTTTTTTTTCTTGCAAAAGGCTCGGTAGTCCTACAATTTACTTCTCTTGTGTTAAATCAATGAACAATAATGAAGAACACTACAAGTGTAAGCATGTGCAAAATGTCCTTCAAGATTTTCCCTTCATTATATATGAATCATGTCAAGTCTTATCTCAATAAATATAGCATCCAGATGTTTCAAGTCACACATCAAACAAAATATGATGCATTAGGAATTATGTTCTATGCTAAAGCTTAAAAATAAATCTTCATGAAATAATTTCGCTCAACCATACCACCAAGTTGCTCAAATTTCACCAAATGATAGAAATAAAGTGTGTGTCAATCATGTGTATAACAATGCATATCGCATTAAGGCAAAAATTGTGTAATCCAGTGCACACACACTAATAAAGAAAAATAAGCAATAAAAGAAACATTAACATAGAAAATAAAGAAAGAGAAGCAATAATAAAAAAAAACAACACTTAAATAAACTACGAGATGCAATAATAGAAACATCATTCAAATATGTACACGAGAGTTGTGAAGAAGAACTTCCTGGCCAAGTATGAAATGCTTGGGGTGAAAAAAGTTCCAGCGAAATCAAGCTGAGCGTTGTCATTTTCATCCAATTTCCATAAAACCTGGAACCCGACAAGTGTCGTAAATTTCAAAGTTCGACAACAGTCGTAAATCAAGGAGTCCCGGGTCCAGATTCGTGTTGTGAGGCGCGAGCTGACAACAGATTTAGAGTCTTGAGCTCCGCCTCGGGTCCCGCCTGGATCAACCTTCGCAGTGCCTTGAATGCTCTAGGTCTCTATAAAGACCATTTTCACCCTTCGAAATACTCAAAACAATTTCTTTGCATGTCTCACTTTTTTCACAATTTCTCACAATCTCTCAAATGGCTGAGCAACATTCTTCCTGTAAATCGGGAACCATTTACACCTCAACCACTCATCTTTAATCCTGAGCCCGTCAATGCCATGATAGGGGCAGGGGTGCATTTTTTCAACAGGAGTGATGCTGAGGTTGTTGCAAGTTCGAGGAAGTTCAGTGCTCAATATGTTGGCGCTAATATGACCATGTCTCATCGGTTACTGTGATGGGTTAATGAGGTTGATCAGCTTAAGAATCAAATAATAGTGTAACAGCCCACTAGAAATTCATTGGTGGAATTTCTATTGACTTTAGGAATCTTGTAAACACCCCATAAGTTTTTACGAATCAACCAATCGCATAGGTTTTAGTCTGTCAACATAGTCAGTGTTATCACTCACTATGATGCTAGAAATATGAGTTTTATTTATTTGAGGTGGTTAGAAGTGTCAGAATGCATTATGGTCTACTCCATTAGACTCAGTGGATGATTTATGATTTTATGACGCAATTGTCTATTTTCTTAATTCCGGACGAAACGTCTGTTAGAAATTGTGAAATTATTTTTAGGGGCACTTCGAGGTTGAGTTTCGGAAAAATATTTTCACTGTAGGTTAATATGAATATTTAGGAATTTTTAGTGTGAAGTTTATGATTCACTTTTTAGGAGTGAATAGTAACCACGGTAAGCGCACCAATTGCAGTGTTTCAAAATCATAATGTGTAATGTCCAAATTAGATTAGAGAAATTTTATTTGGACACTTGGCAAGATCTTAGCCACACTTAGTGAATAATATTAGACACTTGGCACCATGAGGAGCGTTTGATTGATTTGAAGAAATCAAGCTGTGAAATCATGCCACTTAAGCAAAACTTTGTTTCATCTGCTCAATCAAATTGTGCCAGATCAAAGAGGGCTTCAATCCTAGTAAAACCCTAAATGGTGGGAATCCAATTGAAAGCCCAAAAACATTGTTGAAATCGGAACCCTAAACGGTTTCCCCAAAACCCTAAAGTTGGCCTCTAAACATTTTCTAATCCGATTTCTAGCATTGTGTTTAATCACTTGATTAAATCACTTCCACATGCTATTAATCCTTCAAATTTGTGTTAGAACATCATTATCCAACCTTGTTAACCTTGAAAAATTGATTGGGCCAAGTGATATTGGATTTGGGCTTGATAGCAACCCAAACCCTCTTTAAACCCCAAAATTTAGGCCCATTCGGTTTAGGCCCACTAAGGCCCACGAAATTGACCACATTGGCATTGCTTCATGGCTAAGTTTTGTACCCCCACTTGGCTGGCCAGATCTTTACAAGAAGGGCCTAGAAGGTTCTTGAAATACAAAGCTAAAGGGCCACCTCACTCTTTCACTCTTACACTCCACCTTGAGAAAAGATCTTGGACTGATTTTTATGAGAAGAAAAGGCCAACACTAAACCTTTCCTTCAGTCCTATCACTTTCCATAACTTGTGTAAGAGGCTCTCTAGTCCACTTCCCACGAAGAGTACCTATCCTTTACACTTTTCCTCCATAGAACACAAAAGACACTCTCAGACAGTTTTTCTTACCTCTTTTGAATGCCAGTTTTGAAGCCTTTGTAAGTGTTTTCTCACAACATTTCCTTACTAAAGTTGTTTCTTTTGGAGTCTAGTTTATGTGGATACCTTATTCGTTCCATTTGGAGATCATTTGA
This sequence comes from Juglans regia, assembly GCF_001411555.2. Lineage (NCBI taxonomy): Eukaryota > Viridiplantae > Streptophyta > Magnoliopsida > Fagales > Juglandaceae > Juglans > Juglans regia. Next base: position 28,924,184 of record NC_049907.1, read on the forward strand.
TTGGTAACAAATTGTTTAAACCCCATAAAGGTCATTATGGGCGATAAACTGGAGAGTGTGTTATATTTTGGAGTTTTTGACCAAGCTAATTTATAGTCCTTGGTCCGAAAGTTTTATGGAGTACCGTTAACATGTGTATATGATTTTTGTTTGAAGATTTGTTGCATGATTAAAATTTTTGGTGAAATATTTTCTTAGGTCTAGAAACTTAGAAACTAGAAGAGGAAAAACAGTTTCTGTTTTGAGAAAGTTTAAATCTTTTATGGTTTAATATTATTCCAATGGCTTTGATATTTTTATTGGAACATCCTAAGCCTCTTATATACATGTTAGAATGTTATTTTGAAGATATTTGATGTTAGTTTCGAAGATATAAAATTTTATGCAAGGAGATATTCGGTTAGGCCAAAGTGATGATGTGCTTGGCTAAATTTATGTTTTGGGTGATGTTTAACCATGTGATCTTGAGTTTGATGCTTGTATCTATTTTAGGACACCTTTCTAAAATAGATCACTTCTTTATAAGACATGGATCAAGAGGTTGATAAAACAAGTTAGAAACCAAATTCTGTTTTGAACTTAGAAGAAAAACAAAAAAAAGTTCAAGTATGGTTTTAGTGATTTTGATGACTTTTGTTCATGATTCAAAACATGATTAATCCTAGGAATATGTTATGAGTATAGTAGCAGAAAAATTTTTGTTTAATCATGAGTTTTGAAATTTGAAAGAATTACAACAAAATCAAAGGAAATGGCCTTGTACGTTTCGACCATATAGAGTTTTGATGGTTGTGTTTAGTTTTAAATATTTCTGAATTGATATTTGAGTTAGGACAAAATTTAAATAAGGTATGTAAATTTTGGTGATTTTTGGAGTTAGGATGCAAAATCCTTAAGTTAAGGGTAAAATGGTCATTTTCCCACATGTAGAGGGTAAAATGGTAATTTTACTCTAAGTTGATATTTTTCCATATTCCTAATTGTTAGTGATTAAGTTTTAATTTTTAGAAATCACTACTTTCAGTTTCTCGTGATCGCACTTGATTTTTGTCTCGAAGCGCAAAGATCGAGGTAAGTTAGCTTTTAACTTACTATCAGTTTAATGTGTATGAGTGATAAGTAAGGGAACTAAAGTGTATGTATGCATGTTATCATATGTGCCATACCAAGTCATTACATATTGATCTGTTACATAAAATTTATTCTGTCATGAATTATTCATCTGTTATATAAGATATTATGTCACGTATTGCTATACATTGCAAGTATGTCATGTTAAGTATGCCATCTGTTACATGTTTTTCATGTCACGTAATATTCACTGTCACATGTTACACTATGTTAAGAAATATTGTCTGTTATATGGTATGCCATGTTACGAAATGTTGCATGTTAAGAAATGTTGTCTGTTATATGGTATGCCATGTCACGAAATGTTGCATGTTAAGAAATGTTGTCTGTTATATGGTATGCCATGTTACGAAATGTTGCATGTTATGTGTATGCCATGTTATGAAATGTTCTCTGTTACATTTATGTCTCGAAGTATGTAATGTCTGTCGTCTTACGTTCATGTCACGTTATGCTACGTCAGGACTTCTGTCTTTTATGTCACGTTCATGTTACGTCACGTTACGAAATGTCATGTATGCCAGTTAAGTTATTCATGTCAATCACGACCCTAGGCGCTAGGATGGGGTAATATCCTAGTGTAACTCCTTTGTTCACGCTGAAGTGTCTAAATAGGTGTGAAATTCCCTGGGTTGACGAAGTACAGTCAACAGGTTGCGAATGAGGCCTAATTAGCTGGTCACCGGAGCGTGCCCGGCGCTATTGCCGATGGTGCCACACATTATGTTACGTGCGTCCAGAGCAAGTGTGGCACAAACAAATAAGTCATGAGGCCACAACAACTGTGGAGCACGAAGTATGGGGCCACAACAACTGTGGAGCACGAAGTATGGGGCCACAACAACTGTGAAGCATACACTACGTGAGACACAGCAATTGTGACAGGTAGAATACGTGGGGCCACAACAACTGTGGAGTACGTATTAATGCACTCATAGCTGGTATAGAAACCTGTGATGTGATACAGTAATCGGCAGGGACACACGGCTCAAGGGGACCTGTGTAGCACCCATATGGTCACTTTAATGATTAAGTCTATTGAATAAGGTTCCAAGTTCATACATTTCACGTTCAAGTCATGTTTCACGTTATGTTATGTTCAAATTTATGTTCACGCAATCATGGTAATCCCATGAGACAAGAATATGTTTCATGTTCATGTTATGTTATGTTCACGTTTACGTTATGTTCCAAGTTCACATTTATGTTATGTCATGCTCAGGCTCATGTTATGTTTCAAGGTCATGTTCAAATTATGCATGTTCACGTTCATGTTATGTTTCAAGTCCATGTTATGTTCTAAGTTAACATTCATGCTATGTTTCAAGTCCATGTTATGTTTCAAGTCACGTTCATGCTAAACTTCAGTTTCAGTTTAAGTTATGCCAGTTATGTTATGTTGTATGTCAAGTTATGCTATGATTACTTATGATTTGATTAGGCATTCATGCTTTTACTGCCATGCATGCATCATTAACCTGTGTGGCAGTTTCCTGTTAACTTGCTGAGATTTGTAATCAAATCTCACTGTGGTAGTCCCAACTACCATTCCCCCCGAATGGTAGATTTTGTTACAAGATCTCAAGGAGAATCAAGAATCGACCAACTAGAAATGATCAACTAAACAATGGTGTCACGTAGATGGTAGTACAGTAGTTACCTCATTACTACTTGTATTTGTGGTGTTCAATCTCCAACACTCTTTTGATCACAACCATTTTGGACTAGTGTTGTGATCTCAGTTGTTTAGTACGCCATTATGTATGAAGTATGTTTTAAGTATTTGGGATATTTCGGTTTGGTGCATAGTATTGCTAAAGAAAAAAATTATCCGCTGCGAATATTGAATAATGCTAGATGCATGTTAGGAATATTACATCTCATATGTCACGAACGGGGGCAGGTAACCTTGTGTTGCATGTGTTGACGCTTCAAATGTCTGTCCGATCCCAAGCTGGATTTGGAGGCGTCACAAATAGAGTTGCAACAAATACTTGCAAATAAAAGGAGAAAGAATAAAATATGAAAACAGGGAGTTGAGGAAATTTGTGGAAGAAAAAACATTGTGAGGATTATCGGAAGAAAATATGTACCAGAAAAGGATGAATTCGAAGCTACTGCATTAACAGCATGATAAGATTCATCATAGGGATTTTGAGGATGAAGCAGGGATAATAACTGTTGATACTAACTAAGCTTCAGTCAAAGAGAGAGGAGAAACAGCCGAGGAATGGCTGCCAGAATTGGCAACTTGATTGACCATAGACTGTTGCTTAGGTTTTGGTTTGTACCTTGGTGGGAAACCATGGAAGTTTATAACATTTTTCAATAACATGACCAGAAATTCCACAATGTCTACATACTGGCCTCTCCTTCTTAGAGAAGGATTTTACAGATCTGGATCCATCATTTTTAGAAACAATAACATGAGAATCAACAGGTTGAAGAGGAACAATAGAAATTTCTCGTTGTTGTTCTTCTTGTAAAACAAGTGAAAAAACTTTGTTCAAAGGAGGCAAAGGCTCCATAAGCAATATCTGAGCATGAGAAAAGGGAAAAGATTCATTCAATCCCATCAAAAACTGTAAAACATGCTCTTGTTGAACATAGTAGTTCAACATATGCACGACTCCACAAGAACAAGCAAGAACATATTTGTTATTAGCTAACTCATCCCAAAGATCTTTTAGGCGAGTAAAATAAGTGCTAACAGAGAATGACCCTTGAGATAGGGCAAAAATATATTTCTGTAACTGAAAAATATGAAGACCATTTTTTTTAAAAAAATGTCCCTTCAAATCTAGCCAGATCTTATGTGCAATAGTAATATACAAAATACTAGTAGAGATATTAGGAGAAATAGAGTTTAAAACCCAAGATATCACCACATTGTTGCAACGAAGCCACAGAGAGAAAAGAGGATCATTCAAATCGGAGGGTTTGATGATGGAATCATTAACAAAACCAAGCTTATTCTTCATAGATAAGGCCATAGCCATGTAACAGCACCAGGTATGGTAGTTGTCACCAACGAGTGGTTGAGTGACCAGAGGAATGCCAGGGCTATCGCTGGGATGGAGAAGGGAAGGACTCGCATAATCCTCATAGACGGACTTGTGACTCGGCACCATAGAAGGAAAACATCTGATACCATTAAAGAACGAAACCCTAGAGAGGAGATGAAAGGGTAGAGCCCTAAGGGGAGAAGAAGAGTCTCGAAGACTGAGGGAAAAGAGAAAATTATTTCTGTAAAATGTATAGTTTGAATGGAATGAATTGAAAATAATAATACAAGCCCTATTTATACTATGTACAAAAAGCAATTTGCATTACACTTATACAATAGTAGAAAATACACTTATACAAAAGAGAATACTACAAGTTACATTGACACGTGTAAAAGAACTATAAAGTATAAAATATATATGTAATAAGTCATGCAATTAGTTGGCATCCCTCATCATGTATCGAATGTCACAGGATCCTATAGAATTTGTGTGATCATGTCGGATGTCATGAGACCTATCCAATTAGTAAGAGCAAGCTGGAATTGATCATTCAGTGGCATTTCAAGGCATTAATATGTCTCATTCCTTCAATTATTTTATTTATAAATTTTATTAATTAAGCACAATTATTGATTGGAAATTCTCCCAAGTCATTTAGAAATTAATTTTCCACCTTTTTTCCCAAATTTATTTCTAATTTTATTTTTTTTCAAAATTAATAATTATCAATTATGAAGACACCATTATAATTTTCAAAATTATTGAAATTATTATATGGAAATTTTATACATATTATTTAATAAATACTTAAAATAATTATGTAGCTTAATCTCCAATTTACCAGTAATTTGTTATTCCATATATATTTTCTACCCGAACCACGAGCAAAAATATTATTCGCGGGGATTGAAATTTAGCCGTAAAAAGTTATTTTTACTGTAGCGGGTTTTCCTTTCCGGCAAAAGAAAAAAAAATGCCACAAATTCGAACACCATAAATTTTGTGGTGAGAAACTTTTCGGTGATGAAAATCATGAAATTTGCATTGAGAAAATTTTTGCCAAAGCTTATTGCAGCAATTGTTAACATTTTATGACGACACTTGACAGCTGCTAAAACATTTTTGTGCATTGGTACCTTTTGCGACAACTGCTAATGTCGCAAAAAGTCACGATTTTACAATTCCGCCTTCTATTTCTTTCTCCCCCATCCTGATAATTTGTGTTTTCTCTGTTCATGTCTCTCCCTCTCTCTCCTCCTCCTCAAGCTATGCACTGCCACCCCTTCCCACGATGTCTCGTTGCCACGCCATCACCATCGTCGCCTCCCCCTGCCGGTGAGTGTCTCGCTTCTCTCTCTGTGTTTGTCTCTCTCCCCCTCTCTCTCTCATGCTCTCTCTCCCTCTCTCTCTGTAACTATCCCAGAATGAAACCTAATCTTGGTTTCGCTCTCTTCCTATCTCTTTCGTGTTTCTCCATCCTTTTCTCGCACTCTCCCTCTCTTGATTTCTCTCTTCTCTGTCCCTCCATCTGTTTCACTCACTATCCCTCTCTCCAAGGCCCTCGTGTTTTTCTGTAGATCTAGATCGGTAGGGTTTTTTCTGATCTTTGTTCGTCTCTCTTTATCACGTTCGTTATTTTAGGTCTTTGATATTCCTTCCGTGCCTAATGTCTCCTCTTTTCACATGATTCAACCATGCGACTTAAACCACGGGGACGAATACATCTTGTTGCAACAATATTCACAGCTTGCAATTGACGAATACCACTATCGCTTCAAGGTTTAATTTTTCAATTTTATATTTCTGAGATGCTACATTGGGTATATCGTAGTTCTTGATTGTTTTGTTCTTTCCTCTTTGTTGTATTCATTAGATGGGGATAATTAGTTATATAGAAATCACAACGGTGACTCCAAAATTCATTTGAAAAGAAGTCCTCTACAACGCTTCTTCCTTAATCAATTACATTCTTACTGAAGAATATATTTATCCCCTAACTTTGTATCTAAGCTTCTTGTCCTAGGATCCTTTTTATGATCATGTACCAGTTACTGCTCTTTTTCATTCTTTCCTTTAAGTCTTGCATTTGGTTTTGGGTTTATGTATTGTGGGTTTATTTTAGAAAAATACTGTGATGACAAACAATTGTGAAGCTAATTTTATTTGCTTAGGAATCATAAAATATGTTAGGGATTTTTAACTTTGCTATTCTTTAGCAAAATATTGGCTGTTTCTTTTTCATTTTATAGTATTCTTTATTTTGACATTGACTAACCAGTGACTGGTTCTTTATAAGATTTTATTGCAGTCTCTTACATTTGAGTGTGATTTTCAGGTTTTGTAGTTTGAGAAGCTTTCTCATCATCTTGCGATGGTTAGTATTCTTTCATTTTGACATTGACTTATCGATGGCTATTCCTTATGACATTTTCTTGATGTGTACTATGTTTGAGTGTGATTTTCAGGTTTATTTGTAGTTTAAGAAGATTTCTCATCATCTTGTGGATAGTTAGTTTTCTTTCATTTTGACATTGACTACTGAGAGTTTCTCATCATGTTGCGGATGGTTATCAGATGGAATTGGATTGAGGCAATTGTTGCCACTGAGAGTTTCTATTTTAAGGGACATAGTCAGGACTTCATTGCTACACAGGATCTTGATGGCTATTCAAAGTCAAGAATTGCAATTTAATATAGATACGAGGAATTATCTAACATTTAATAGATAGGCATACCCTTTGTAATTTATTTATTTATGAGATGAGTGAACATTGAGTTTTACCATATTTATATTCTTATGTTGATTGTGAGAATTTTGATAACTATATGCTTCGTAAAACAATCCCTTTTCATGAAGTCACTATTGTACGAAGGGCGAAGACAATAGGGATCTTCCCTAATGCCATAGAAATTGTTACTGGATGCAAAAATGTAATGCTAGATATGGACTTTCATTTCTTCCATTTGGCTTTGTAGAGATGATGCCATAGCTATGTTTGATTGATTTCTCTCCTCATGACCTCCACTCATAAAATCTGAGTCATTGCCAAATGAGAATGATGTGGGAAGCCTAATGATCTAATCGATCCTAATGTTTGATATATGCTTGTCACATTTTTTTATTCATGCAATATCCACTTTCTGCTCACATTTTATAAGCTTCCAATTGTTAAATTTTTATTTGATAATCAACGTTATGCATTATTCACTTCACCAATGCTTGTTATAGAAATGATAAATTCCATAACTAGGTACCTTTGTTAAAGTAGCTCTTTACCAAGCAAATATCAAGCAAGGGGACTTCCTATAAAATCAGATCCAAGCCGTCTCGTGTTATTGATGTATGGGCTACATTAGATTTCCATTCTCTTTCGGAGCAATTAGAAATATGTAGACAAAAGTTTACACACATACTGATTTAAACCCTCTCTTTGGTACTTTTTTCCAGGCTTACCTTCTCTTTCCGAGCTTATTTGATTTTAATAGTTCTTTTTTACATTTTTCAGGTGACTTGCTTGTTGGATTTGGTTGTTGATATATTGGTTTGTGCCCTGATCTACTTGCCATTTGTTAGCTATGATTTTCTTCCTTATAGAATCACAACATATATAAGTGTTGTGTTGTTCATTTTGAATTTTTTTTTTTGCTATTTGTAGGCATGTACACTGATTTGCTACAAGGGAAAATGAAATAGTTTAAAACTTGAATAAAGATGAGTAATCTAAATATTTTCTGTGTAAAAAAAAAGCGTAGGAAATTCCTTTTTCTCACTGAACAATAGTGATGACATTCTGGCTATGAAGAAAAGGCAAGAAATATGTATTTTCTGCTAATATATGGCTTTTTTCGGCGTTATTGTGTGGCACCCTCAACCCCCACGTATGATTTGGTGGAAGTCGTGATACCAGGATGATGACCAGACAAATCATACACCCCATCGCCATGTGCAAGTGTGTGCAACATAATTAACACAGTGGAAAAAAAATTTACGATAGTCAAAAACTAAGTACCAGAAAGTTTAACAACAATACAACCCGAAACAAAGTCTTCAAAGAGGTTAATACAGTCATCTGTCTGAAATAAAGGAAATGAATACTATGACGACCAAGATTTTTCTAGGCCTTTTATGTATTATATATATATATATATATATTTATATGAGCCAAGAGAGGTGGAGTAAAACCAATTAGAGTTGATTTGGACTAGGGAAAGGCCCAAGCCCATTAGTGTTTCGGCCTTTATAGGAAATTAGGATTTAAAGCCCAATAGAACTAGGGCTCACACCAAACTCAATTCTTTTGAACGCCACATCTCATCCAATGGAGCTTAAGTCTAAGACTTGATGAATCTAGATGGAATTAAGGGAAGAGGGGTGAGAGAAATCTAGGGTTTTTGCCTTGCATGCCTATCATAGATGATCACCCACCTTCTTGACACATGCATGCAAGAAGACTTGCTTGTAGAAAGAAGCTTTGGGACACATGTCACTATGGGGAGAGCTTCTAAAAGGAAGATGAAGAGACATGAAAAGCTGAAAATTGGAGGGAAGCCCAAAGGGCATGCACGACAATCATAGAAAAGGGAGATTTGCTTTTTGCCATGTGTCACACATGTAAAAGGAAGGTGAAGAGTTTTGCGTTAGGAAAGAGAAATATCCTACTTCGGAAGAAAAGGGCTACACGCCTTGGAGGATTCTAGAAGAATCTTGTGAAAGACACTTGAAATGGACGGCTAGGGCAAGGGAGTTTGTGCACTTTACCACCAACCAACACCAATCATATGCTTGTCCAAAAGTTTGGTGAAAGAAGATCTTCTTGGGAATAGATGGAGGTTTCGACAGCCACCATGCACACACACACTCCTCACATGCCACTTGACACACATGCACATATGTAAAAGATTGAGGAAGATTTGTAGTTTGACAAAGACCATTTAGCCACAAGGTTCAGTGAACCAAGACATAGGGTGAAAGGGCAAAATGGGAAGGAGGTTTCAGTTTTGAGAAAGTAGGCGCCACTTGTCCTAAAAGACCCTATTGTGTTTCCAACACAATCAAATGATGAGGAAGTAGGAAGAGGCCTTAGGGTGGGATGCCACTTGGCATCCACGCAATGAGCATTGGCTTGTGCAAGAAGCTTTTGTGTCTATAAAAGGGAGAGCAGCTGAAAATCCCAAGTCTTTTAGTCATTTGGTGAATTTCTCTTGAAGTATTCAGCCACCACTTTTCTCTCCAACTTTCCACCATTTTCTCATCACCCAAACACTCTCCATGTTATTCTTTTCTCACCCAAACATCATTTGGAGGGTAAGCAGAGCTAGAAGATACTTCCAAGAGTTGAGTCATAGAAGGTATGAAGCCAAAATCACCCTTCCATTACACACACACAGAGCATTAAGAGATGAAGTTTCGGTTTTTAGTGAGTTCATCATGAACTCATGCTCACACACACACATTTAAGCTAGATGAAGTTAGCTTATGTTTTAAGAAGTTTTCCGCATGAACCCACGCCTATCTACACACGGCAAGATTAGGGTTTTTGTTCAAGGAAGGTGGACTCAACTCAACTTGCTTATAAGCATGATATTTCGAAGAGAGAGGGTCACGGTCTTAGTGTTTATTTGAGATAGGGTTTAGTTTATGTAAGATTCACACTTGAGGGAATGGAGCTCCGAATATTAGGGGTCTTTTTCTTGGAAAAAAATGTCAAGAGCACAACACTCACTCACATGGGTTAGGGTTTTTGAATGATCGAACCTGATGATTATTATATATATTTTCAGCTCGCTCACTTATCAATTGTGGATTTTTGTAAGTAAATTTCTAACTTGTACTTGAATATTTTATGTATATGTCACGTGAACTTGTTGGTTGTTCGGCTTTATGTGGATTTTTGTGATATTGATGTTTCTTCCATGTGACATAATCTTTTCTTAGCATGACTATCTAATGTATGAATAGAATGGACTATGGAATTTATTCATGTTATAAAAATGGAATAAGAAGCCATCTTAGGGCTTAGATTGCATAATGTTTGACTTATATGAATGTTTGCTACTTGACCGAATCTTGTATGGGGTTAAGTTCATGAAAATGCTTGTCTTTTTTAAGCATGATCACTAGCATGTTTCGGCCACCCATGAATGTTCATTGTTAAAATTTTATCTAACACATTAGAAGATTCTAAATTCATAAAAAGTTGATTGAATGCATATTTTCAAACTTGAAGGTCTCAACTATTACCATGGATGAGGTATGAACATTTTGTTGATGAGTTAAGACCGATTCTTGGATGTACTAGTGTAATGACCCAATCTTATATTTTTAGAGATAAATTATGGATAATTTTATTAGGCCCAATAAATGAGTTAAAGCCCATAAAAGAGTTATCGTATAAGTATACTTATTTGAACCTATAATTAGGGCTCCATTTTTTTAAAAAAACTCCAAACTCCTTAGTGTTAGACTCCAAACACTATTAGCATTCTAGATTTCCTCTTTATGCACAACCCCTTGCACATACTACCTTTCATGGATCCTAGGGTTTTCAGAGCTGAAACCAGCCCCTCTCGTCCCCAGACTATCACGATGTTCTCTCTCCACCATGAATACCAAAAACAACCATGTCTTCTACTAAATCCTCCGTCGACCACTAGAAGAGTCGGATCACCTCACTGCAGCCACAAAACCCGCCAACCAGGCACCTCCCTCCACCTCGCACTATTCTGGTAGGCCCACGACCGTCCGCCACTCTTCTCTCTCTCTGTTTGTTTCCGGGTTGATAGTAAACTCTCTCTCACTCCCTGTGTCGCACCACTGTATTTAGAGGATCCTTTAGTTGCCCCACCGTGACTCCCAGCCAACCAACCAGACCTCACCACCAAAGTCAGCTGTGAACCCACGTTGGAAAACAATATAGAAACACAGCATCACCAATGCTGAAGGATTTCTGTTTTGCTCCATTAAAACGGAGGAATTTCGGAGCCCATCGTAGAGCCAAGTTTCCACCTTGTCAACTGTCGCTCCTTGTCGGAAACGTCCACACCACACGGCCGCAGCTCTGTTACACTACGCTCCAAACCACCATACGTAAGTCCATCTCCCTCACATTGTGATTCTCACACTCCGTTCTCCCTCACTCACGACATGTACTTTCTCTAGTAAACTCCCTCTCATTCATTCTCTCTCTTGTACTGCACCACTACCTAGAGAAGCCCAGCACGACGCCGACTACTCCTAGCCACCGTGAAGCTCGGCCAGCCACCACGACCCTTCGTCGCACTCAGCCTCTCTCTCAGTGAGCATCGCACAAGCTAGTCCTCTCCCGTAAGCTGTTTGTCTTTCCTTTTATGTGTTTTATATCAGACTTCTCCAAAATGCCCATGCCCATTATGTTGTTTTCCCAAAAATGCCCCTGCTTTTTAAAGACTAACAGGTGAGAATATTTTTGTGTTAGGAAGAATTTAGGTTTAGGAAATATAAACTATTTTAGTAATTTAGGTTTTAAATAAAACCACATGTTTAATTAGAAATTTATGTAAATTACGTGTTTATTTTTATAGGTGACCAATTACATGTCGAAAATGATGTATTAGCATTGTAAGGTAAGTAGCATGATCATACACTTACAGGTAAATGACATGTCTTTTATAAAAATATTATGCATGTATGCCCTTCATTAGAAGCCTCTTTTACGTACCCAAGTCATAATATAATTATGAAAATCCATGATTTTATGTGAAGATTTATGCATTAAATTATTTATGAAAATTTATGATTTTATGAAATGAGTTGTGCATCAAAATATTTATGAAAAGTCATGATTTTATGTGAGTCTAATGAATTAAAATATTTATGAAAAGTCATGCATAATTTTATATGAAGATTTATGCACAAAAATATTTATGAAAAATTATGATTTTATGTGAGGAAACATATATCATGAAAATTTATGAAAGAATGCGATTTCATTTGAAATCTATGATATGATATGACAAGTATACATGCAATTTATGTTGAAATCTATGATATGACAAGTATGCAAGTATGATTATGATGAAGTATGAATGATAAGATATGCAACGGCCTATGATATGAAGATGGTACCTATGTTATGGGCATATTGCACCTAGCATGTCTCTTTTATGTATGGATTCCACTACCCGTGGCCACGGGCAGAATCGAAATCTACTTAGATTCACTAACCCTAACTCACGGGGGTCAACAGTGGGTATTAGCCTATGATAAGTTAAAGATAAGTTCATGTTCATGTTCATATTATTTACATATGTATTTATGAATATGCACGTTTTTTCAAGAAACCTTAGTTTATTATGTTTACTGTATGATGTGTTGCTTATTGAGTTTTCGACTCATTTTTTGTATATTTTTATGTTTTAAACCACCCCCGGTGATTATATTTATGAGGATGAGACTGCAGGACCAGACTTGATCCAAGGAGGCAAGGCAAAGGCCTAGACAGTTTATGATTTAAGGTTTAAATAAATTATTCTAATAAGCACATGAGATTTTACTATTTTTTTAATAAGTGCTTCCACAGACTCTATTTTGGATTTTAAGTATTTAATAAAGTTTGTTTTATTTATGGAATCTTCTACATCTGGCGCATCATTAAAATAAAAATTTGTAGTCAAGTTTAGTAGCACACTGACTCCCCGAAAGTTCTATAAAAGTCTTTATTGGGGAATAGGGTGTTACAACTAGGGTTTATATGCTTCAGCCACTACATGGAAAGTATTGAATGTTAGTTTCTTGATTGATATTCAATGCCTTAGAATCCTTTATCAAGGAACATGATCGCATGTTCTAATATTTTCAAGCCGTAATGCGAGATGTACATGGATTGCATGTTTGTGTGTCATACGGTTATGATGAAGCATTTGGCATCTGCATGTGTCTCATGAAAGTACCAAGTTTTCATAATTCATGTCACATGCATTGGGATTGTGAATATCTTTTGAAAAGAAAAAGAGTTTTTTTAAAAAGTTTTATCACGACCCCAAAGGCTAGGACGATGAAATGTCCTAGTGGAACTCCCCTATCCACTCAGGAGTGACTAAAATGGAGTGGTAACACCTGGGTCTATGAAGTACAGTTGAAGGACCTCGAACGGTTCCTAAAAGAAATGGATACCGGAGCAGGGTTGCACCTAAAGCTAGCGGGTGCCCTACGGTGAAGGCTAAAAGCGAACTGTCGTAATATGAAAGATTAAAAGTAAGATGTAGTCACCTTGGTCAAAGTGGCATGTGGTAACTAGCGGGGAACACACGGTGCTAGGGGAGCCGTGTGGTATCCATTTATATGTTAAAAAGTAAGAAAGGCCTTGAGCTCAGAGTTATGTTATATGAACAAGAACCAAGCTCACAAGTATGTTAATGAATAAGTATGAAATGAAGAAAAGATGTTTTATGAAAGAAAATAATTATGAAAGTTATGATGTGCACAATGTCTTTTTAAAAAGTCAAATGCATAAGTAAAGTCTCAAGTGCATGCATTCATTGTTAAGTTTGCTTTCATATGCGTATGACATATGTTACATGTTAATTGTTTACTTACTGAGATTTCTTGGAATCTCACTGTTGTAATTTCCACTATCATTCCCTACGCGGAATGGTAGAAGTTGTGACAAGAACCCAAGAGGATGCGAGGTCTCTCAAGAGTCATCACTTTTAGAAAGGTTGGAACTTGTCGAGCAATTCATCACGGAGGTGTTGCAGCTTTTGAGCAACTGAGGAGGATTCTCAACCAGGACAAGGCCAAGTAGGATCGGCCTTATGAAAAGACTTCTGTTATGGGACCCTTTTTGGGGAAATAACTCTTATTATAATTTGATGTATTGGTCTCATATTTTGGGAGTCTCTTTTGGGAATACTTATCTATTTTGATGACTCTTATGAAATCTAAAACATTGGGATTTTATGTGATCGGTACCACGATAATTGTCCTATTATTCGACCAAAGTTGAGTTTCTGCTATGATATACTGCATATTGCTAGTTATTATTAGGTGTATTGCATCTTATCTGTCATGTACAAGAGGTATGTAGCCTTTTTCTTACATGTCCCGACGCTTCAGTTTCCGACAAATCTCAAGCGGGGGTTGAGGGCATTAAAAATATAAAGGTCTAACAACAAATAACGTGAAAAGCCACGTGCCATCACTCCTTAGGTGGGGCTGGTCCCTCCTGCTCATACTCCTCATCTACATTAAAGTCTATGATTCCATGAAACGAAACCGTAGGTAGGAATACCAGGATGAGATTTCGCAATCTCAGTAAATAAATCAACAGAGCGACATCCAAGAGATTTAAGCATGAAATTATACAACAAATAAAGCACAACAACCATGGAAGCAATAACCCCACAAATATTCATTTTTACAACCATCCCTAAAAATCAATACTTATAACCACAAATGCCAAAAACCTCATTGTACTCAATACACAACCATTTATTACAGTTTACACCATGGTCTCCCCTCGAGACCACTCGCACAACCTGGCTCCCTTTGTCACACCACGAGTAATGACCATGTGTGTGACTTCATTATGACCGATGCCCAGCTTCGAGCCCGACGAGTAACGTGACCAGGCATCCTCTAACCCCCACCAGCAGAAGGGATCCAGAGTTGTACCAAGAGCGTTACCATCTTGGCTAAGCCTAGTGTCACCCGGCGATAACCCAGGAGACCTCACTCAGTGTTACACGCTCCCGAGTGACCAGTGGAGCTCCATCGAGATAATTGCTCTTCTTGGTTTGGGGTCATGACATGCATGCACCCACACAAAAATATATTTATTTTCGATGACACCAAAAAACCAGTTTTAGATTACGACACAAAGCATAGAACATAGCACAGTTGAATAATTCATGACAGACATTAATAACAATGAATATGCTTATGCATGACAGACAGTTTATGGATGACATGGCAGAACACAAACTGTCAATCACACAAGAACACAAAAGTCACAATTCTATAGTTTCACAAACCCCAACCACATGCGTTTCCCATCCTCTATCTGGCCCTCAGCCCAAATTTTGACAACAATCAAGTCAAATATTCTCGTCACATCCCCAGGCCTAAGGCCCTTCTCAAAAACAATCAGACTGCAACACAGTTAGTGATAATTCACGTTAGAAATTCAAGGGTCGTGTTGGAGAGTTACTTACTATGAAAAAGGCAATTATTCTAGATGATGGCACATGATGATTTACGGTGTTGCGCTATTTAATGAATGTCTGCATCACTGCACGGACGAACAAAGATGATCGGGTTAAATCAAAACATAGTCTGAAGATTAAAATACAACACAAGGGGCAGAAAGCTTACAGAGGTGGCGCAGCAGCGTAGTAAGGTGTCCGAGGTAGATCTGGCGAAATAGAAGGCTACCAGTGGTAGATTTGGAGTGCTAGCGGGTGGAGGAGAGGGTTCCCACGGTAGGGTATGTTAGAGCACGGTGGAGCAGCGACTAAGGAGGCTCTAAGTCACGGGTTGGGTGGAACCCAGGGAAGAGGTTGGCGGGAATGGGAAGTGGGGTACACATGGGTGGTTGCGTGGCCACCAGAAGACAGTTGGGAGCGGCGGCGCATGGTGGCACTAGGGCAAAACTAGCGCTAGAGGCTTCGGGAAGTAGATTCGAGGGTCAGGGAATGTTAGAATTCAATTTGAGAGAGGCAAAAACTGATTGAGGGGTCGGCCTATTTATAGGCCGAGAGGTGGTTCTCAGCAGCAGTAGTGGTTGCTATTGGGGGTAGGGGACAACGTGGGTTCTATGAGCAACGCACACGTGGCGTGCGACGAAGGGTGGGCAGTGGTGGCAAGCAGCTACCATGGCCCAATGGGTTGCAAGCTTCTGAAGGTGTGGGTTGGGGCATGACACAATGCGGAGGCAGATGAAGGAGAAGGCTCCGACCGAAGGACATGTGAAGTCGAGGTGGTGGTTGCAGGAGTAGTGCTACAGGTCACGTGGAAGGCTCACGGGTCTACATGTGGGAGGAGTAAGAAGAAAGGAAGAAGAAAATAAGAAGGGATAAAAGAAAAAGGAAAGAAGAAAAGTCGGGCGACGCCAGGGGGAAAGGAGAAGATTAGGGTTTTTAACCTTATGCTCTAAAAAGACGTCGTTTAGGGGAAGAAAGGCAATAAAAAAAAAAATTTACAGCCTCAAAACGGTGTCCTTTCAAGTGGGGGAGGGGTTGGGCTCACAAGTACATGGGTTAGGACCGAAATCTCTCTCCCTCAAGCCTAAAATTGGCCCCTTGCACCCACAACAAGCCAAAAATGTCCATACTAACCAAATGGGCTCCAATTCTCTTAAGGAAAAAGAAAAGGAAACCCACAACAATTTTAGTGGCCTCAAATCCTCCTCCCTTAAAAGAAATTTTGTTCTAGAAATTGACAGGCTTAATCCATTAATTCCAAGACAAATTATAAGATACAGCTCAAAACATTCTTGGAACAAGACATACAATCAATAATACCGAAACAGATACAAGTAATGCTCTCTCATGTTTGCCTCTCTCTCCCAAGTGAAGTCTTGAGCCATTGAATCTCCCCATGACTCCTTCACCAATGGTTTTGTCTTGGATATCTGCCTTTGTTCCTTCCAATCCACAATTTGCATCGGTGCTGCCTCATAGGTAAGGTTAGGCTACAGTTGGAGGCTACTTGGGTGGACCAGTCGTTGCTCCCACTGTCTGAAGCTCTTCTTCAGTGAGGATACATGAAGCAGGTTGTGTATCTCCCCAAAATATTCTAGTAATGCGATCATGTAAGTAACAGGCCCAACCTTCACCACTATCTAAAAAGGGCCAACATACCTTGGGCTAAGCTTCCATTTCTTTCCAAACCACTTGATGCCCCTCATGGGTGAGACTTTGAGGTACACCCAATCATCTTCTTCAAATGACAAGTCTCTTCTTCTTGTGTCTGCATAACTCTTCTAGCAACTTTGCTTTGCTGTCATCTTGTCTCTTATGATCTGGACCTGATCCTTCATCTCTTGGACTATCTCTGGCCCAAGAAGTTTGCTTTCACCAACTTCATCCCAAAATAACAGTGATCTACTTTTCCTCCTATAGAGAGCCTCATAAGGTGCCATCTGAATGGATGCTTGGAAGCTGTTGTTGTACACAAACTCTATGAGCGGCAAGTGATTTTCTCAACTACCCTTAAATTCCAAGGCACAGTCTCATACATGTCTTCAAGAGTCTGAATAGTGTACTCCAATTGGCCATCTTTCTGAGGATGATAAGCACTGCTAAACTTCAACTTAGTGCCCATGGATGCATGTAAGCTCTTCCAAAAAAGAGAAGTGAATCTTGGGTCCTGATCCGATGCAATGGTCTTGGGTATCCCACGCAACCGAACTATCTCTTTCACATACAACCGCGTCAGCTTGTCCAAGGTGTTGGTATTTGTGACAGGTAGGAAATGAGCACTCTTGGTCAACCAATCGATAATCACCCAAATCAAATTCTTCCCGATAGGATTTCTCGACAAACTCACTACAAAATCAATAGCAATGTTGTCACATTTCCATTCCAAAGTCGAGATGGGTTAAAGGTTATACACGCAGGTCTTTTGTGCTCAACTTTGACTTGTCGGCAAGTGGCACATCTGTCAATGAACATGGCAATGTCCCTTTTCATCCCTTCACACCAAAAACTCCTCTTTAAGTCCAGGTACATCTTAGTACTTCTGGGTGAACTGAATAAGGAGAAACATGTGCCTCTGCTAAAACTCTCTCCTTAAACTCTGAATTAATGGTAATCACCTTACGGTTTCGGAACAATAGAATACCATCCTTATCCAAACTAAAGTGTACATGTCCTCTTGACTTTCTGACTCTCTTTTGGATATCTAGTAGCTTTGAGTCCCTCCTTTGAAGAGTCTTCAATTCTTCAAAATCGACAACTTAGACTTCATGCATAGAGGCTAAAACTTCCTCTGGCTATGAACTCTCTACAAGAAGCCTTCTCATCCAGTAGAGGAGAGAGTCTCACTGGTCGTCGCTGATTAACTCTAACCACCTTCTCTACCTCATGTTGAGATTTTTCTATGTGAAGAGATGCTTCAGGCTCTTATGATCTGTGTAGACCTCACATGCCTCACCATAAAGATAGTGCCGCCAGATTTTAAGAGCAAAAACTACTCTTGCAAGCTCCAAGTCATGAGTATGATAGTTCTTTCCATGATCCTTCAGTTGGTGGGACACATAAGCTACGACTCGCCCCTCCTGCATTAGAACACACCCCAACCCAAATTTTGAAGCATCAAAAGAAAACCACAAAAGGCTTGCACGATTCTGGAAGTGCCAAAACAGGTGCTGAAGCCAATCTCTTCTTCATTTCTTGGAAGCTTCTTTCACACTTATCAATCTAGAAAAACTCAACATTCTTCTTAGCTAGGGCAGTGAGTAATCCGGACAATCTAGAAAACCCCACCACAAATCATCGATAGTACCCTGTGAGTCCCAATAAGCTTCAAATCTCATGCACTGATGTGGGATGTAGCTAGGCCAAAACAGCTTCAACCTTACAGGGATCTATGGCCACACCTTCCTGATAAATGACATGCCAGAGGAACCTAACTTGATCCAGCCAGAACTCGCATTTGCTGAGCTTTACATACAACTGATGTTCCCTCTGCTTATCCACAACCATTTGTAGGTGACTAGCATGTTCCTCCAAATCCTAAGAATAAACCAGAATTTCATCAATAAAGACCACCACGAAAGAATCTAGGTAGGGCCGAAACACCCAATTCATCATGTCCATAAAAGCTGCAGGGGCATTAGCTACTCCAAAAGGCATCACCTTAAACTCAAAATGCTTGTACCATGATCTAAAAGCAACCTTCGGTACATCCTTGTCTCTTATTCTTAGCTGATAGTAATCTGACCTCAAGTCAATCTTTGAGAAAGTAGCTGCGGCTTGAAGATGATCAAACATATCATCGATTCGAGGCAGTGGATATTTATTCTTTATGGTTACCTTGTTAAGCTCCCGATAATCAATGCACATTCTAAGGGTGCCATCTTTCTTCTTGACAAACAGCACAGGTGCTCCCCAAGGTGAGGAACTGGGCTGATAAATCTCTTGTCCACCAATTCTTGCAACTGGGTATTCAACTCCTTTAATTCAGCTGGTACCATTCTGTAACGAGCCTTGTGCACCAGAGCCACTCCTGGTTCCAAGTCAATAGCAAACTCAATATCGCTAACCGGAGGTAATCCATGGAGGTCATCTGCAAAGATATCAGAGAATTCCTCAACAATTGGAATTCCTGGAACAGACTTCCTATCTCATGGTTTAGACACCACTTGAACCAAATAGGCATCTGCCCTCCTAGCCAGGTCTTTCTTCTCTTGGATCACATATATAACCATGGGTTTTGACTTCAACTTGCTACCCGCAAATTCCATATAATCCCTCCAGGGAGATGAAAACTAACCACATGGCTCCGACAATTGATACTTGTGAAGTGCCGAAATAGCTAATCCATACCTAGAATGAGGTCGAACCAAAGCAGCTTGAACACTATCAGGTCAGCAACAAATGTCCTCTCTCCGAAATCCAAAAGGATAGCCTTGGGCTACCTTTGAACACCATACTGTGTCTCTATTTGGTAACCCCATGACCACGGACTATGGTAAGGGTTTTGTGACTAAGTTGCACTCTTGTACAAAAGTGCCAGACACAAAGGACTGGGACGCACTCGAATCAAATAAAGTACAAGCATAGTATTCATACAACTAAACTCTACCTGATGAGATCAAACACTTCCAATAAAATTCTAGAAATTTAACCACACAATGCATCAACTTAAAAAGATTGGATCAAGTTCATACCTATGATGACCCCCATGTCCTGAGTCTTCGGGGGCTCATCACCGACCTCACCAATTGTTAGAGCGTACATTCTTGCCTGCACTGTTTGCATCTGATTTGCCTTTCCACCTTGTTGTCCTGGTCAATTTCCTTGAGTAGCATTAGGGCACTCATGAGCAAAATGCCCTGCTTGACCACAAACTGGGGCTCGGCCCCTATGCATACACCAGTTGAGGCTTGTGACCTGGACCCCATCATCGATACAAATTTCTGAAGCGACCCCGAGCTGCTTCCATCCCCTGCAAAGCTCCTCCTCTTCTGGCCAATCGAAGAGCCTACAGGACCATCAAATTCCCACTCTACTACAGAGGCTACCTCAACCAAACTCTAAAAAATCAGAATTTGCAAACAAGCAACTTGCTGTAGATTTCTCGACACAATACCTCTGGAAAGCGCTCAGTCTGCATCGCTTTACTGGCAATGAGTTGCGTTGAAAACCTCCTGAGCTCCATAAACTTTCGGATATACTACTCCACTATCATGTCTCCTTGTACTAGACTGTGACTGTTGAACTTCATTGCCTTCTGACGCCTCAGTGTGTCAAGGAAGAAGTGATCATCAAACTCCTTCTTAAAGCATTGCCAAGTCACTACTGCGAAAGATCCCAGCTCCATCTCAAGGGTCTCCCACTTAGTCTCCCACCAAGCGGTGGATTCACATTGCAACATGTAGCTTGCATACAACACCTTCTGGGACTCGGTGCATCCACATATCACGAACATCCTCTCAAGATCCTTAATCCACCTCCCAGCTCTTAGCAGGTTTTCTTCTCCTGTAAATCTAGGTGTCCTATTAGCAAGGAAACACTAATAGGTGCACCCTTTTTGCTCCTTCCAATGCTAGGGCTGGAAATTCTTCTGGAGGAATTTCGTCATACGGTTCAACGCCCTAGCCATGGCGTAGTTCACATCACCTCGTGGTAGCTCATCCTTGAGAGCTTGGCCAAAAAATTCACTGCGCGGCATCCTAGGTCACACCATCTTCCTACCAAATTGCAACCCCTAACCCTATTTCTTTAACTCAACAAAAGAAATTCCAAGATTAAAGCCTACATTTCTGGTACTGCACCTAGGTGACGTGTGGTTTTACCCAGAGCCGAACCACTTTGATACCACCTATGGCACCCTCGAGCCCCCACGTGTGATTTTGTGGAACTCGTGACATTGAGATGGTGATCATACACCCCATCACCATGTGCAAGTGTGTGCAAACATGCAAAATGTGTACAACATAAGTAACGCAGCGGGAAAAAAATATAAGGTAGTAAAAAATGAAGTACCAGAAATTTTAGCAACCATACAACCCAAAACAAAGTCTTCCAAGAAGTTAATACAGTCATCCGACTGAAATAAAGGAGATGAAAACAAAGGTCCAACAACAAATAACGCAAAAAGCCCCGTGCCATCACTCCTCAAGTGAGGTTGGCCCCTCCTGCTCATAGACCTTCTCTGCATCAAAGTCTAGGATTCCATGAAATGGAACCACAAATAGGAATACCACAATGAGATTTTGCAATCTTAGTAAATAAATTAGCAAAGCAACATCAAAGAGATTTCACCATGAAATTCTACAACAGACATTTATTACAGTGTACACCATGGTCTCCCCTCGGGACGACCTGCACACCCTGGCACCCTTCGTCACACCACAGGTAACGACCATGTGTGTGACTTCGTTACGAGAGGGGCCCAGCTTCGTGCTTGGTATGTAACGTGACCAAACATCCTTTGACACCTGTTAGAAAAGGGGCTCCAGAGTCATACTAAGAGCGTTACCGTCTTGGCCTAGCCTATTGTAGCTCGGCGACATGCCGAGGGATGTCACTCAGTTTTACATGCTCCTAAGTGACTAGAGGAGCTCCACCGAGATAATAGCCCATCTCGGCTTAGGGTCATGGCACGCACGCACCCGCACAAAAACATATTTGTTTTTTATGACACCAAAAAAACCAATTTCAGATTATGCCACATAGCATAGAACATAGCATAGTTGAATAATTCATGACAAATATTAATAGTAATGAATATGCAAATCCATGATAGGCAATTTTTTGAATGACTTGGCATAGCACAAATAGTCAATCACACAACAACACAAATGTCACAATTCTACAGTTTCACAAACCCCAACTACACGCGTTTCCCATCCTCCATCTGGCCCTGGGATAAAATTTCGACAACAACCAAGTCAAATATTCCCATCACTTCCCTGGCCCTAAGGCCCTTCTCCAACACAACCAGACTGCAACAAAGTTAGCGATAATTTCATGTTAGAAATTCAAGGGTCGTGTTGGAGAGTTACATACTGCGCAGAATGCAATTATTCTAGATGATCGTGCATGATGATTTATGGTGTCCCGCGATTGAATGAGTGTGTGTGTCGTTACGCAAATGAACAAAGATGATTGGGTTAAATAAGAACACAGTATGAAGATTAAAACACAATACAAGGGGCAGAAAGCTTACAGAGGTGGCTCCAAGAGTAGCACAATAGCAGTGGCGTAAGGTGGCAAGGTCGAATCTAGTGGAACATAGGGTTATGAGTGGGGTTTCTCTCAAAGGGGTGGTAGATCTAGAGTGCTAGTGGGTGGAGGAGAGGGTTTCCATGATGGGGTGTGGCGGAGCAGTGATTGAGATGGCTCTAACTCATGGGTTGGGTGGAACCAAGGGAAGAGGATGACATGAAAGGGAAGTGCGGTACACAGAGGTGGTTGCGTGGCCACAAGAAGGCAGCTAGGAGTGGCAGTGCACGACTGTGCTTGGGCAAAACTTACCCTAGAGGCTTCGAGAAGTAGATCCAAGGGTGGGGAAATGCTAGAACTCAATTTTGAGAGAGCAAAAATCCAATTCAGGGGTGGTTTGAGGGACAAGGGGCTTGGCCTATTTATAGGCCGAGGGGTGGTTCTCAACAGTAGCAGTAGCAACTACAATTGGGAGTAGGGGATGGCGTGGGCTCTACGAGCAATGCACTCGTGGCTTGCAACAAGGGGTGGGCAACAGCGGCAAGCAGCTACCATGGCCACACGGTTGTAACCGAAGGCGTGGGTTGGGCATGACGTACGGTGGAGGAAGACAAAGGAGAGGGCTTTGACCTGTGGACATGTGACGCCGAGGTGGTGGTTGTGGGGAGTGGTGCTACAGGTCACAACAACAATTTTAGGGCCTCACACTTTGTGTCCCCGGAGAAAGCCCCTTTTCCTAGTAGTGCCGGAATATAAAGTACTATTATATTATTTGTGATATCTCATATTTACGTGTATTTTGACTAAGTAAATTATTGCATTTATTAAGATTACGAGCTTTCTTGTTTTAAATTTTAGATGATTTACGTTATATTATTTTAAGATTTTTAATTGTTAATTCAATGTGTTTTCTTGTTATTAATAATTGTTCATTATTTAAATTGCTCTTTATTTTAAATTAATTTATTGTTGGATTTAATTATTTTATTTTCATTTAAGCAATACGTTTAAATTATTTTAATTGACTTGTTGTTTTGAAATAATTTTCATTAGATCATTTTGTGTAACCCAAGATGTGAGGATTGGATCTCATTTCTTTCCCTCACTTTTTCTTTTTCCCTTTTTCTTTTTTTTTTCTCTTTTTCTTTTTTTCTTCTTTTCTTTTCTCCCCATTTTCTTTTCTCCTCTCTCTCTCTCTCTCTTCTCTCCTGCGTGTGAGGTTTCTCTTTCTCCTCGTCCGTGCGCCGTCCACCCTGCACCGCAGTGCGCCACCCATCTCTGTCACCGCCCCTCCCATTCTTCTCCCCACTGGCCGGCAACCTCACCTCCCAATTTCCAGCTCCTCTCGTGCCACCGTGGGCCTCCACGCACGGCTTCAAGTCGAGACCACCATTTGTTCCAGCGCCGCTGTCGCACCACCTCCGGCCACCATTTCCTCACCACATCATCCTTGACCTCCTAGCAACCTAAACCACCCATCCTTAGCTCCGATCCGTCACCGGTGAAGCTCCACCATCCACATTTCTGTTTTGGGCTTTTTTGACTTCAACCACCCTCTATGCCGCTACCCATGGCCAACCACCACTACCATTAGCTTCACCGACATCCCTAAGCCCTTCTCTAGCAATCTCGGGTCTTGATTTGTCCCTGTTCAAAAGTGGGTTTCTAAAACCCAAGGCCACAGTGCATTTTGCATTGTTCTGTTTCTGTGTTGCTATCTCTTGCACCTCCGCGATCATTCAAAAATTATAATAAAGTGATGTAAGTATTTTACTAAAGAACTCTCGTGATTTAAATGTATTTTTGCATTAACTCATTTTACTGTGAACTGGTTGGTTATGCCGAACTGAGTCCGAGGAGTAGGGGGTCAGATGGATTGGAGAAGGGAATTGTTTGTGTGATTGAATTGTGTTGATATTTGTTGGTTATTGGATATTGGTGTTGTGTCTTGTTCATTGCATTTGCATGCATGTTCATGTTTGTAACTGAAAACTGGGTCTTCGCATGATTGCATACATGTTCATGTGTTTATTTGAAAACTGGGTTTTCATGTGAGATATGATTTTGAGTATGTTTGAAATGATTGGGTTGACTGGTTTGTGAGGAAGGAAAAGAGACTGTAGAGATGGTGGTAAGCAGGGATGGTGGTATAGTCCCGCCTGTGATTCTTGCCTACAGAGCATGCGGTAGGGATGGTGGTAAGCAGGGATGGTGGTGTAGTCCCGCCTGTGATTGCCGCCTACGGTGCACGCGGTAGGGATGGTGGTAAGCAGGGATGATGGTAGAGCCCCGCCTATGATTCCCGCCTACAGTGCTCTGATAAGTACCTCTTCTGTGAAAAGGAACTATAGGGATGGTGGTAAGCAGGGATGGTGGTAGAGTCCCACCTGTGATTCTCACCTACGGTGCATGTGGTAAGCAGGGATGGTGGTAGAGGCCTGGCTGGACTCACACTTGTAAGATTGGATTTGCCTCTTTGACCCTCGTAGAAGTAAGGGAAGGTCAAACAGTTTGTAAAACTGGACTCAGCTGGTTGATGCAGATTAGGTCGGGCATGTCATAAGACTAGAGTCACCTCGTTGACCCTCATAGTAGGGAGGAATGTGGAGGAGGTCGAGCAGTTCATAAGGTTGGACTCGCCTCGTTGACCCTCATAGATGTGAGGGAATGTCGAGAAGTTCGTAAGACTGGACTCGTCGCGTTGACCCTTGTAAAAGTGACGGAAGGTCGAGTAGTTCATAAGACCAGACTACCTTGTTGAGGTCGTGGAGGTCAAGTAGTTCATAAGACTAGACTCGCCTCATTGACCCTCGTAGAAGTGAGGGATGATCGAGCAGTTTGTAAGACTGGACTCGCCTCGTTGACCCTTGTAAAAGTGAGGGAAGGTTGAGCAGTTCGCAACATTGGACTCTCTTTGTTGACGTCGAGGAGGTCGAGCAGGTCATAGGCCTGGACATGCCTTGTTGACCCTCATAGAAGTGGACTCGTCTTGTTGGCGTCGAGGAGGTGAGCAATTCATAAGACTGGACTCGCCTTGTTGATGCTCAGGAGGTCGAGCAATTCGTAAGACTGGACTCAACACATTGACCCTCGTAGAGGTGAGGGAAGGTCAAGTAGTTCGTAACATTACATTCTCCTCATTAACCCTCTTAGAAGTGAGGGAATGTCAAGGAGGTCGAGCAGTTCATAAGACTTGACTCACCTCGTTGACCCTCAAAGAAGTGATGGAAGGTTGAGCAATTCGTAAGACTGGACTTGGCTTGTTGATGCTGAGGAGGTCGAGCAGTCATAAGACTAGACTCGCTTTATTGACCCTTGTAGAAGTGAGGGAAGGTCCAGCAGTTCATAACATCGAACTAGCCTTGTTGACCCTCGTAGAAGTGAGAAAATGCCGAGGAGTTCGAGCAGTTCATAAGACTGGACTTACCTCATTGACGCCAAGGAGGTCGACCAGTTCGTAAGATTTGACTTGCCTCATTAACCCTCGTAGAAGTGAGGGAAGGTTGAGCAGTTCGTAACACTACACTCGCCTTGTTGATGCCGAGGAGGTTGAGTAGTTCGTAAGACTAAACTCACCTTGTTGACCCTCGTTGAAGTGGACACGCCTTGTTGACGCCGTGGTGGTCGAGCAGTTGATAAGACTAGACTCGCCTCACTGAGCCTCATAGAAGTGGACTCACCTTGTTGATGCCGAGGAGGTCAAGCAATTCTTAAGACTTGACTCTCCTTGTTGACGCTGAGGAGGTCAAGCAGTTCGTAAAATTGGACTCGCCTCATTGACCCTTGTAGAAGTAAGGGAAGGTTGAGCAGTTTGTAACACTGCACTCTCCTTGTTGATGCCAAGGAGGTCTAGCAGTTTGTAAGACTGGACTCGACTCGTTGACCCCTCCTAGAAGTATTGGAAAGTGGAGTAGTTATTAAGAGTGTACTCCCCTTATTGACGAAAAAGGAGGTCGAGCAATTCGTCAGACTGGACTTCCACCTTGACACTCGTAAGAGAGTGAGGGAAGGACGACCAATTCGTAAGACTGGACTCGCCTCATTGAGCCTTGTAGAAGTGATTGAATGTCGAGGTGGTCAAGTAGTTCATAAGACTGGACTGGCCTTATTAACCCTCATAGAAGTGAGGGAACGTCGAGCAAATCGTAAGGCTAGACTCGCCTTGTTGAGGGCGAGTAGGTCGAGCAATTCATAAGATTGGACTGACCTATTTGACCCTCGTAAAAGTGAGGGAAAGTCGAGCAGTTTGTAACACTTGACTCGCCTTGTTGATGCCATGGAGCTCGAGTAGTTCGTAAGACTGGACTCGCCTCATTGAAGTGGACATGCCTTGTTGACTCTGAGGAGGTAAAGCAGTTTGAAGACTGGACTCGCCTCGTTGACCCTTGTAGAAGTGGACTTGCCTTGTTGACACTAAGGAGGTTGAGCAATTCACAAGACTGGACTCACCTTGTTCACGTCTCGAAGGACAAACAGTTCGTAAGACTGGACTCGCCTTATTGACCCTCGTAGAAGTGAGGGACGGTCGAGCAGTTCGTAACACCGGACTCACGTTATTGATGTGGAGGAGGTCGAGCATTTAGTAAGACTGGAGTCACCTCATTGACCCTCATTGAAGTGGACTGGCCCTGTTGATGCTAAGGAGGTCGAACAGTTCGTAAGACTAGAGTCACCTCATTGACCCTCATCAAAGTGAGGAAAGGTCGATTGTTGGATGAGACAAAATACATTCTTGGTAGAAAATCACAATTTCATTCATCACTTAGACATGATTGAGATAAAACATAGCTTACACTTTCGTCAAAAGAAGTTTTGTAGGTGTTCAGCGTTCCATGGGTGCGGTAGGTCCTTTCCCTATGAATCTTCGAGCCATTAAGAGCCTGGGTGATTGTTGGTGGTTGTTGGCAGTGAGTACATAGGGACCCTCCCACCCCGGCCCTAGCTTCCCTTCGTCTTTGGTTGTTGTCCCCATCTGTCTTCACACCAGATCTCCCACTTTGAAGGATCTTGGTTTGACTCGCTGGTTGAAGCAGTGTTTGGCCCTCCTTTTGTTGACCATTGTTCTTACCTTTGCCTCCAATCTTCTTTCTTCCAATAGGATGAGCTCTTCTTCCAATTTTGCGTTGTTGGAATCTTAATTAAAGTGATGAGTCCTATATGTGGGCACCACTGCCTCATGTCCGTAGGGTAGGGTGAAGGGTGTTTTAGTTGTTGAAGTCCTGACCTTGGTTCGGTAGGCCCATAGCACCCTTGGAAGCTCTTCTGCCTAGGCCCCTTTTCAGTCTTCAGACCTGTTCTTAAGGATCCCGAGCAATGTCTTGTTGGTCACCTCGACTTGCCCGTTAGCTTGTAGGTGTATCGGGGATGAATACTTGAACTTGATTCCCAAGTGCTTGCACCAGTTGCGGTAATGGTCTAAGTTGAACTATCTTTCGTTGTTTGATATGATAAAACGCGGGATGCCGAATCTGTGTAAGACCGCCTTTCATAGGAAACCGGTTATGTTAGTCACCGTTATCAATGCTAAGGCTTCAGCTTCACGAACTACACCCAAGTAGCCTAAGTGCAAAGGCACCGAAAATAACTCAAGAACAAATAAACCGTTCCACAAAGGTAATTGTTAAAAGATGTAAATGACATGACTAAGGGTCCTATTTAAAGCAATTACATAAGTTGCAAAACCCTAAAAGGTCCCCTTGTAAATTAAGTCTTGGATAGGCCCCATGTTGGCCTGTGGCATATGTTGCCCTTTGGTGGCCTAGGTTGGCCTATGGGCGTGGCTGGCGTGGGGGCTGGCAGGGCCCAAGCATGTGGCTTGGGTTGTGCTGCTGTCGCTGTTGTTGCTATGGCATGGCCCAGGTGGGGGGCCTGGGCATTGGCCTGGGTTGGTGTTGGTGCTCCTGCTGGGTGTGCTGGTGTTGGTGCTGCTGCTGGGCGTGCACGAGCTGTGCTGTGCTCTGGGCATGCACATGCTGGGGTGTGCTGTGTGCTGGGCATGTGCGAGCTGTGTTACATGCTGGGTTGCACGCTGGCTGGCTATCACTAACCTCGCTGGGCATCCTAGATGTGTCATGGCAGGGGCCATGGCATGTCTGTGGGGATGTCCTGGGCATGTCGTGGCAAGGGCCATGGCATGCTTGTGGGGCTATTGTGGGGCTGTCAGGGCATGTCAGTGACAGTGTCAAGGGGTTGTCCAGACTTGTCAGCGACAGTGTCAAGGCATGGGCAG
Organism: Juglans regia; assembly: GCF_001411555.2. Classification (NCBI taxonomy): domain Eukaryota; kingdom Viridiplantae; phylum Streptophyta; class Magnoliopsida; order Fagales; family Juglandaceae; genus Juglans; species Juglans regia. Next base: position 28,952,921 of record NC_049907.1, read on the forward strand.
CTTGGCCATTGGCCACTTTTTTTGGGGTTTTGACATTCCCCCTCCCTTCAAGCACATCCTTGCCCTCAAGGATCAATTGTGGAAATCTCAACCCCATGTCATCAAAATCCTCCCAAGTAGCCTCTTCCTTTGGCACTCCTCCCCATTGAATCAACACTTGCCACACCTTCCTCCTATTCCTCCCCCATTTTACTACCCTATACTCCATTGCTTCTTTTGGCTGCAAAATCATTCTTCCTTCTTCATCAAAGCTAAGCAACTCCTCTACAATGAGCCTGGGGTCCCCAATCCTCTTCTTTAGCACCGACACATGAAAAATCAGTTGGAGGAAGTTCCAACCTATAAGCCACTTCTCCCAATCTCTCTATCACCTTGAAAGGCTTATAATACCTTTTGGACAGTTTCAAACGAAGCTTCTTCCTTAAGGTCTTTTGCCCATATGGTTGTAGCTTCAAGTACACATAATCCCCCACTTCGAAGGCAACTACATGCCTCCCTTGGTCATAGTATTTCTTCATTCTCTCTTGAGCTCCCCCACGTTCACTAAGATCTCATCTCTAGTGATGAACTCCCTTTCTACTTCATCATTCTTAGTCGTCCCTTTCTCATAGTTCACAAAAATGGGTGGTGATCTTCCATACAAAACCTCAAAAGGACTCCTTTGGATGGAATAGTGAAATGATGTATTGTACCAATACTTAGCCCAAGTTAAGTAATCACCCCAACTCATTTGCTCTTCATGACAAAAACACCTTAGATATTGTTCAAGTGTCCTATTTACCACCTCGGTTTGCCCATCGGTTTAAGAGTGTAAGAAGAACTTGCCTTCAATTTGCTCCCTTGTAACTCAAAAAGTTCCTTGCAAAAGGTTCTCACAAACACCCTATCTCGAATGCCTTGGCCACACTCATGGCCGTGTAAGGATGCTTAAGAGGAATGACGTGAGCATACTTGCTAAGTCGGTCCACCACCACCAATATCACCTCATAGTCACTACTAGTAGGTAGCCCCTCCACAAAGTCCATTGTCAAGTCCACCCAAATTAAGTTTAGAATTGGCAATGGTTGTAAGAGCCCGGATTGAGCTCTTGTGTCATACTTAGCCTTTTGACAAACATCACACTCAGCCACTAACTTTTTCACCGCCTTCTTAAGCCCTTCCCAATAAAGAAGTGCTTCACCCTTATGTAGGTTCTCAACCATCCCAAGTGTCCTCCTTCCTTACTATTACGAAAATGGTCAATAATTTCCTTCCTCAAATTTGGGACGTTAGGCACATACGCATAAACTTTGTAATAAATAAGTCCATCCCTCACCTTGAAGCCAATCACCCCATCTCCTTGTGCTTCCAAGAGTTCAACATTTTCAAGGGCCCTTGCATCAATGTTGGTAGCTTCACGGATCTTGTCCCATATTCTCCACTCAGCCCCACTGAAAGCCGTCATAGAGGACTCATCCTCTTCATGCACAATCCACAAAAGTGAACTCCCTTCTCTCCTACCCAAAGCATCGACTTCTGTGTTCTCCTTGCCCGAATGGTATACAATATCATACTCAAACCCAAGTAACTTGACAAGAAACTTTTGTTGCTCGGGAGTGACTATCTTCTGTTGTAGGAGGTGTCTCAAGGCTTGTTGGTCGGTCACAATAGTAAACTTGCGGCCCAAAAGGTAAGGGCGCCACATCTTCACCGCATGCACCACCGCCAACATCTATCTTGCATAGGTGCTCCATGCCTTCTTCATTGGCCCAAGTGCTTTGGAAATGAAGGCCAAGGGTCTCTTCTCTTGCACTAAAACAACACCTATCCCCTCCCCACTTGCATCCATATAAACTTCAAATGGCTTCTCAAAGTTAGGCAATGCTAACACAGGAGTCATAGTCATGGCTCTTTTTAAATTTTCAAAAGCTTCCCTCACCTCTCGTGTCTACTCAAAATTGTCCTTCTTTATCAAAGAATTGAGTGGCTTAGAATAAGCCCATAATTCTTCACAAACCGTCTATAGTAACCAATCAACCCCAAAAAACCTCTCAAGGCCAAAACATCTTTGGGCAATGGCCAATCTTCTGTGGCCTCAATCTTCCTTTGATCCACCTTTACTCCTTCTCCTGAGATAAAGTGACCAAGATACTCAAGTTCCTTTTCCATAAAGGCACATTTGGAAGCCTTAATAAAAAAGTGGTGCTCCTCCAAAATCTTCAACACAACTCTCAAATGCTCCTTTTGTTCTTCAATGGTCTTGGAATAAACCAAGATGTCATCAAAGAAAACCAATACAAACCTTCTCAAAAGTGGCTTGAAAATAGTGTTCATGGGGACTTGGAAAGTGGAGGGGGCATTGCACAACCCAAAAGGCATCACTAGGTACTCAATGTGCCGGGAATGAGTCCTAAATGCGGTTTTGTGAATATCTTCTTCCTTCATGCAAATATGATGGTACCCGACCCTTAGATCAAGCTTGGAAAAGACTCTTGCCCCATGCAACGCATCTAGCATGCCATCAACCTTAGGGATAGGGAATCTATCCTTGACCGTGGCCTCATTCAAAGTCCTATAGTCCATACGAAACCTCCAAGACCCATCTTTCTTCCTCATCAGCAACACCAAGGAAGAAAGCGGGCTAGTGCTTGGTCTTATCAATCCACTCTTCAACATTTCATCCACTTGTCTTTCAATCTCACCCTTTTGAAAGTGAGCATACCGATAGGGAGGAACATTCACCGGTTTCTTCTCATTAACTAGAACAATGCGATGGTCGAAGGGCCTAGAAGGTGGCAAAGTAGTGGGCACCTCTAGGACCCTTCTACGGTCCTCCAAGACCTCTCTAACCTCCTTGGGTAGCGCTAGCAATTCATCTTTGTTGCCCTCATCTTCCATCTTCCCCATCTGACACACGAAGTCTTCATTGGCTACAACAATGGCAAAGCAATGAGCTCCACCCTTGCACAACTTCTCAAACATCATGGCTTCACAAGACTTGACTTCTTTTGATGTCAAAGTTGTCAACACTCTCTTCTTAGACCCGAGCTTGAATTCCATGGTCATATTGCGGTAATCGTGTATCACCCTTCCAAGGCCCTTGAGCCATGTGTTGCCCAAGAGCACATCAAGCCCAACTTATGATAAAACATGAAGATCGGCTACTATCCTCACCCCTCGTACATTCATCTTCACTTCCTTCACAAGTCCCTCACATTTCAATTTGTCCCCATTTGCAACCTTCACCTCAAATGGCTTTATAGTAATTAGTTTCAACCCAACCTTGGTGACAATGTTGGAGTTGATAAAATTATGGGTAGAGCCACTATCCACCAACAATGTTACTTCAAACTTCCCAATCCACGCCATCACCCTCATGGAAGTGGGCCTTTGGATCCCTGACATGGCATTATGGGACAATTCGGCTTCCTCTACTTTGTCACTAGATTCGGCCCCCTCCTATCTGGACTCTTCGCTAGATGATTCAACAAGGCAACCATCTTCATCTTGACTAATCCCCTCATCAATCAATACATAAGCTTGCCCAGATCTACATTTGTGTTCCCTACTCCATTTGTCTCCACATTTGAAACATATGCCTTTTTTTATTCTCTCTTGAACTTCCTCTCTTGAGAGCTTCTTCACTTCATAGGGCTTGGACTTCGAAGCACCCCCCATATCCTCCTTGCCTTTCCAAGGAACTTTGGTTTGCAAAGGCTTAGTGAACTTGCTCCCCATGTCCTTGGATTGGCATCACTCCACATGAGTGCTTTCTTCCAAAATCTCTGCCATCATCATGACTTCTTGAAGCCGTGTCTGCTGTTTCAACTTCATCTCCTTGGCTAAGCAAGGCTTCAAACCATCGATAAAGGTGCCCACAAGGGACTCTTCCGACCAACCTCTCACCATGGTTTGGAGGTGCCAAAATTCTTCAATATAGTTATGCACCTTCCCTTCTTGCTTCAACTTAGCAAGTTGCCCATGATGGTTTATAATGGGAGATGGGCCAAATTGCATCAAGAATTATTTTTCAAAAGCCGTCCACCCCAAATGCCTTCACTCCTTCTCATATTGGTCTCGTATCCATCTCCACCACTTACTTGATTTTCCCTCCAAACAGAAATATGTCGTCGACACCCACTCTTGTCTAGGCACCTCGTATGCACGAAAATAGTGGTCAACCTTGTTTAACCACTCATATGGATCTCCCCCATTAAACTTGGGAAAGTCCACCTTTGGCCTCTTAGGTCCCGAGTCATAAGCCCGGTTTCCTCTTCTTTCTTTGTGGTACTCATCCTCGTATCTTCTCTCATGATGGCCTCTATCCCTCTCATGATGATGATGCCTTCTTTTAAAATAGTCACCATGGCCATAAGGCATCTCATGCTCATGCTCAAAATCAGCCTCATGCTCTTCTTCATGTCGTGGTTGCTCAAGCCTTACATCTTGAGGCCCTCCGTTCAAACTAGGGCTTCTAGTGCGGTTATCTTTATTACATATCCATCTCTTTACCACCACATGCTAATTTTCAACTCTTCCTCCACTTCTAATTCAATTCTAGGTGGCTCATGCATGAATCCCCTAACACTCATCTCGGCCCCATCAACAAAAGCCTCATGCCTTTGTCCATTCAGATTATGGAGTGGCCCATGGCCATTCCCCTCAACAAGTCTTCTCTCAAGGCTCTCTATGCTTGCGTTCATCTCTCTTGTCACAGCTTCCATTGATCTTCTATTTTCTTCGCTATCTCGACAAGTGGCATTCAAGGCCATCCTTAATTTAGCCATAATAGTGGTGACCTCATTAAGGACGTTGGTGAGCCTTGTTGTCTGCCCTTCCAAGATCTCAATTCATTCCCGATTGGAACCTTGCTACCCCTCGGCTTCTAAAGGGGCCCTGTGCATAATGTTTCAACTCTTGAATCAAAACAACTTGCAACTTAGCTTGCAAACTGAAAATTCAGCACAACTTAACTCGCAAACTGAGCTTGCAAACTGAGACTTCTTCACACAGCAATTTGGACAGCAACTTGGCTTGCTTGGACGCTTGTTCAAGGCTTCACAAGTCCAACCTTGGGTCCCTTACCTTCTAGGGTGGTCGACCCCTCTTGCACAAAAATGTCCAACCTCAGATCCTCCACCTTCTTGGGTGGTTAATCCCTACAAGCCTATCTACTATGTCCTCTACCTCAACCCCCAAACTTCAAGTTCACAACACAATAACAAAACAAAAATGGAATCCAAGAGGGATTTCCCAATTTAATCGCAAAATTGAGTTATCGCATTATTTAGCTCAAAGAGAAGTGAGTACTCCTCTAGATCACCAAGCAAGATATCACTCTCAATGAAAGCACCAATTAATGTTAGGGACCTCGATCTACTCCCTAAACATTAAGGTCCATGAGCTTGCCTTATCTTGTGTTGAACGAATGTGCCTTGCCAACTTACTTGGCCTTGAATGAATGATGGCAATGGAGGGTCCCTAGGTTGATGAAGGTATAGTGTTTAGTGATCGAACTAATGATGGTGATGAGTTCGTGTGTTTGATGCAATGTGAAATAGCCCAATGATGGTCCTTGGTGTTGGCACCACTTGGATGATGCTTGGGGTTGGTATGGTGAAGTGAGGCTAGGGTTTGGGTGGTGGCTAAGGGGAATTACGAATTTGGAAAGTGGTGGATTAGGGTTGGCATGTAGGATGATTTGGTAGGGTTTGGAAATATGGAGATGAGTGAGCTAAGATTCCTAAATTGTTGGAATTAATTTAGGAATGATTGGATTTTGGATATGTCAAGGGATGAAGGTCTTTGGTTGACTTGAGTGAGTCTAGGAATTGAGCGATTTTAGGGATTGAGTGATTCTAGGGAAATTTCTAGAATGTAGGGACTGGATTTGGGAAGATGGATGAGGATTCATAAAATGTAGGAATTTCCTTGTGGGACTCTTAGTGTTTTGGCAAGGGTTAATTTGGATGAAGTGAGGCTAACTTTGGAAAGTGAAAATTATGGAAGTATGGGATTGGAATGATGGAGGATTAAAATTTGTTTGTAAGGTAAGAAAACACAAGAAAATATATGAACAAACAAGAAAATAAATGAACAACAATGGATGATATGAAGATTGAATGGAAAATAATCATAGAATGAATAAATGGACTCAACACCTATTCACGAATTACAAGGTGATGATCCACTCATTCGGATTCACGAATTGCACCCAGGTAGCCTAAGTGCAAAGGCACCGAAAAGAGCTCAAGAACAAATAGACCGTTCCACAAAGGTAATTGTCAAAAGATGTAAATGAAATGACTAAAGAGTGGTTTGGATTCAGAGATGAGTTGAGATGGGTTGAAATGGTTTGTGAATAGTAGAATAAAAGTTGAATTATTTATTATATTTTGTGTGGAAATTTGGGAAAATTATTTTGGGATTTGAAAAAGTTGAATTGTTTATTATATTTTGTGTGGAAATTTGAGAAAAATGTTTTAGGTTTTGAATGCAAATGAGGCCTAAGGGTCCTATTTAAAGAATTAACATAAGTGGTTAAACCCTAAAAGGTCCCCTTGTAAAATAAGTCTTGGACGGGCTCCATGTTGGCCCGTGGCATATTTGGCCCCTTGGTGGCCTAGGCTAGCCCATGGCCTGGCTGGTGTGGCTGGCCTTGTTGCTGCCGTAGGGGCTGGCATGGCCCAGGCATGTTGCCTGGGCATTGGTCCTACTGCTACTGTTGTGCTATGGCCCAAGCAAGGGGCCTGGGCGCCTGACTATGCTACTGTTGTTGTTCCTGCTATGTGATAAGTGTTATTTTTATGTGAATTTTATTACTTATGAAAAGCATCATCTTTCCTTCTGTACTATTGATTTTCTTTTATTTCAATATATTTTCATTATTTTCTTGGATTTGAATTGATGAGAAGATTTAGTGCGAAATGAGAGCATTTTGGTACAAAAGAAGAGACTACGGATCTAGACCGATGAGAGGTAGTGAGATCTCAAGAGAACTGAGGAGATTTAGGTGAGGATAAGTGAGATATTTTACCTTCTAGGCGAGAAGATTTGGTGCAAGCCTCTGGGCGACTAGATTGAGAAACTAGTCTAAATGACCAACTTAAACGACATCATGGGCGACAACTAGCAAAGGCGTCGCTTTACTACTCGGTAGGTTGTATCATCCAGATCAGGAGTCTTTCCTCTCAGTTGGCGAGAGGATCATCCCAATCAGGAGTCTTTCCTCTATAAAGGCAAGGATACCAGTTATATTCAATGCACTCGGCATCTACTCGGTGGGACCCTTTCGAAAACAATGAATCCACTAACCACCAAATCCTCCCGAAATCTGTCAATCAAGCCGCATATCACTGAATCTTCCATTTTAGATAATTTCATTATTTTCGGGATAATTCCTTTTATGTTAACTTTTATCTTTAGAAACTATTTTCTGGATCTTTAGGCTAGATTGTAGTCGCATTTATCTTGTTTTCGAATTAGAATTTTGACATTTATTTAAACTTGGTTCGTGGGATGAACAGGGGTTCTGAGTTTTAGATTTCAATAATCTAGAGTTTATCATTTGAGTTTCTATCAAGGAGGCGGATCTGAAGCACAGAGGCAAAAGCCGCATGCTTCATCAACTAACTCCAACGGAGAACACTAGTTTTGTTGTTTCTCTTTTTAGTTTCATTATGAACTAATTCTATTTTCTAGAGTTTGGATGTAGCCTAGTATTGAACACACAATTTATATTCTAAGTTATTTTATTTCAATATTTCCATGATTGAGTGTTTATTTTTTATTCTTAATGCTTGCAATTTTCTAGCTAATTATTGATTGATCTATTGAATCATAATGAAACCGAGAGATGATTTGTGATTAAAGCTCTAGGATCAAGCACTATTAGTTGAGCAAAAGTATAGATACTTTACAATGATTAGTGTGATTTTCAAGAAAAATCCAAAGGACTTAATGAGCCTCCAATTAGTTAAATTCACGTACAAATATGGAGTTATTAATTGGAGATATTTTTGGTATGTTTTGAGATAAAATATTGAATAGTTAAGGGATTTTCATCATCAACTTGAGATAATTGGAATTCTATAACAAAAAAAGAATAAATTGTGTGGGATTTTCTAGGTGAAATCAAACGCTCTAGACCTATTCTTATTATCTTTAAAATCTTAATTTTGATGCTATTTTCTTCAGTTTAATTTAGATAATCCATTCTTCACATTTCAGTTTTCTAAATAGTAATTAATTTAGTAAATTTCAATACTCAATAGCATAATTATTTTCTGTGGGTTTGATATCCATTTTCTTAAAAACACTTTACCACTTGTTACGATTATGTGCACTTGCATATATACTTTTCTGCAAACACTGTGGCATGGCCCAGGCAAGGGCCCTGGGCGCTGGCCTGGGCGTTGGGTGTGTGCATGCTGTGTTGTGCGTTGGGCTGGCTATCATGAACCTCGCTGGGCATCCTGGTTGTGTCATGGCAGGGGCCAAGGCATGCTTATGCGACTGTCCTGGGAATGTCATGGCACGCCTGTCGGGCTTCTGTGGGGCTCTCAAGGCATGTCAGTGACAATGTGAAGGGGCTCTCAAGGCATGTCAGTGTCAAGGCATGGGCAGCTTGGCCAGGGACCACTTTTCTTGGGGTTTTGACAGGCTTTGCTGCAAGTAGTATCACACCCTCATTGCCTGAGTTATTGCATATTTTATACATTTAGAACCAATATATTTTATTTATTTTATTACAATATTATTGGTTTTAGATGGAAAAATGGTTAGGATGCATAAATCCGAGTTGTGATTTAAATTGGTTAATAGCATGGTTTACACTTAATTTTATAACTTGAATTGGATAATGTTCCTTCACATGCACAACATATTTTTGATATTCTATTCTTTCTTTTTATTTTATTTTATTTCTTTTCTAATTTCTATTTTCTTATAGGCCAAGAAATGAAAAGCATGAAAAAAGAGAAAAAAAATCACGTTTGCATGCGGGCCCATTTTCTTTTCGTTTGGGTTTTGACCCAAGACACATTTTTGAGTTTGGACGACGTGAACGAGGGAGGTTTTTATTCTTTCTTTTTCGTTTTGAACAGCTCACTAGAAACGGACGCACAGAGGAAAAGAACGCTGCGACTTGAAGAACCTCGAGGGGTCCAAACTATAGCTTCTCCAGCCTCCTCCACTGCTTTCCATCTTCATCTCCATCCATTTGGCTTGCTCTTTTCTTTTCCTAATCTCAATTTAATTTTAGTCTGAATTTTATAGTGTATGTTTGAGATTTTTAATTTAGAATCATTTGATTTTGGATATTTTATTTTCAGTATGTTTAAGTTTGATGTAGTTATTTTTCTTTTTTTTTTAAGCTTTCGTTTAACTGTGATTACAATTGCTATGGATTGATTTTAAGAATTTGTGATTTAAATACAAGGATGAACCCTAGAATCTTGATTTTGGGGCTTTTCAATCTTCCGTTCGTATTTTGTCAATTACTTTCTAATCTAGTTTAATTCTTAACTAAGTTTTATTAATCTCTTAGTTCCATTGCATATTAGATTGATTAAAATTTAATTAGAACTTAAATAATTTCGATTTTATTAATTAATTTTCTGATGAATTGAGATTATTTAGCTTAGTTGGTTCCTTGATTGTTAATTTCAATTTGTTAGTCGTTTATATTTCATTCCGACACTACAAAAAAAATCTAAAAATATGAATCTAGTCCATGACTAGTGCCCTTTTTATTTCCGTTGCACTCTTCCATTCATTGCACATACCACCAGTTTTATTTTCTCTTTGTGAATATTTTCACCATTTTAAATGAGTTTAATTTTAAGTAACGTTCCTTGATGAGACGATCTAGAAATTTATTCCTTATTATTACGCGACATCCTCCTGCACTTGGGACAGCCATTCTGTTGCTCATTTTTTAGTGAGACAAGTTTTTGGCACCGTTGCCTGGGAATAGTTGCTTGAAATAAATTTAAACTCGTTATTTTTATTTTTATCTTTATTTTTATCTCAAATGTTTCTTTCACTATCTTATCTCTGATTACATATTTCACTTGTCACTACTACTCAATCGCTTAAACCTTACTTATGTTATTTGGATTGATGTTTCATGTCATGGGTGAGAGACAATTCAAATAGGTTGCTTAGAGTTACATCAAGCACTGAGAGTAGTATACACAGCTTAGAGATAGATAGCTCCTATGTTTTTTCTATAGACGAGGATATTGAAATTGAACAAACCATGGTTGCACCTGCACCATGCATTCTTAGGGATTATTTGTAGCCCACTCGCACCACTACACCATCATGCATTATTTTACCTGATGATCCACTTGATTTTTCTGTTAAACATGGCATGATGTTAGTGATACCTCAGTTCCACGTGATGGATTCTGAGAGTCCTTATTAGCACCTAACAAATTTTGAGTTGGTCTGCACTACTTTTGTCAATAGAGCCACTATTGATGAATTTATTAGACTTTGTTTATTTCCTTTCTCTTTAAAGGATAAAGCGAAGATTTGGTTTAATTCTTTGAGGCCTAATTCTATCTCTAGTTGGTCTGATATGCAGCGTGAGTTCTTAAAAAAAAAAAATTATTTTCAGAGAACTTAGGCAAAGTCTGGTGGCTTCCGCCGTGCGGAGGGAAAAACTCGCACGGGGTGGTTTTCGTTCTGTTGAATGCACACGGGCTTGGGTTTTTGTGCTGGTGAGGACGCGTAACTAGGCTAGCGAGGTCTAACGCAGTGGGTGTGGAGGCGTGGGGCTGGGTAGTGGAAGTTCTCCCACGGTGGTGCATGGCTACGACAAAGGCTGGTAGCTTGAGGAACTTTCGTGACTTACGGCAACAGGGTGAAACCCGAGAGGTAATATGAGAGAGGAAGCATTTACAAGGTGAAGTGTGTTGAGAAACCAAAATACCTGGCATTGAGCGCACGGGGAAAGGAAAAAAAAAAAAAGAGGAAGGTAGTTACGTGCATGGGGGCAGCGGTTACCATGTAGTTACCGTGCTTGATGCGGGGAACTTCTTGTACGTGGGGAGGAATAGACGAGTGAGAAGAGAAACGGTTGGGATAAAAAAATATATATATATATTGTAACACTCGTACCCAACCAAATTTTTTATATTTTTTTAATAATTTTGGGCTTATGCGTATGAAAAAATCCATTAGAGTGTTTGAGTATATATTTTTTTGGATTAGAATACGGATTTAAAATTCTGTTGTTTTAGTGGTTTATGATTTTTTTTCCACCCCCCACAAGTCTACCCCCATGCACGTGCACGTTTTTTTTTTCCATTTTCATTTGTTCCTTATCACCTGTATAAATACACCTTTTACACCTTCATGCTCGATCGCCTCCTTCAAGTTCTAGGGTTAAAGCAGCCCCTGCTGTAACTTTAGCAAGCCGCAGCCCCATTGGAATCCCATGCACGGCAGCTCAACCAGTCCCACGTCCAGGCCAACCCTCCACGCCATGGTAAGTCTACACCACAGCCTCCACCCCACATAAACGCCTACCCAGATCTGCACCACTGCAAGCCTATGCTAGAAGCAACTTTGCCGCAGCACCTGAAGCAGCAATAACCTTCCTCTCCACCCTCGGAAACAGCCTAAACGGTTGCCACCATCACCAACCTCCGTGGGAAGCGGAAACTGCAGTTGCTTTGTTTTGAAGGCATGGAAACAGAGCATCATCGTCAAACCAAGAACCATGTCTTGCCACAGTTGGGAAGCGACGCCATAGTCAACAGCAACATATGACGCCGGAGATTAAGCCTCCACCACTCAGTGATGTCCAGCGCCACCGTCCAAAGCCCCATGCACGCCACGTGAGGCGTACAACTCTCTCTCTCTCAGTGTTATTCCACCGCAAGCCACTGCAAACCACCATCTTTCGCACCAGAAACCACCATAAAAGGAGTAGCAATCACTAGCTGTGAGACCCTCGTCACCCCGTGCCGATCGGTGAGACCATTGACTCTCCTCCATATTTATTTCCCTCACGGTTACTCTCTCTCACTCTCCATGCTCTCTCGCTTATCACCCTCTCTCTCATTAGTTGGTCTCTCTCCCTCAGTGCCCCGCCGTCGTGACCACTGTTGTCCACCACACAGCCCTTTGCCCCGCAGCACGTTTCACTTCTCTCTCGGTGAGCCTCCTTGCGGTTACTAGTTGTGTTTCTTTTCACAGTGTTAATAGGATAGTTTATGTGTAGAAGTTGTGTTTATTTTCACAGTGTTAATAGGATAGTTTACGTGCGGAAGTTGTGATGCAAGTCTTTAGGTTAAAATAAAAACAACGTGTTTTAATTACATTATTACCCTTCGAGTAAGCTGTGTTAGTATGTTTTAAACTTTTATTATATATACTAGTACACACGATTTTATTTATGTTTACAGAGACATCTTAAGTATTTTACCATGTTATTAAGTAAAGTTTTATATTAAGAGTAAACAATATTGGTGTAATGTTATTTTTTTTACACTTTAGATTTGATTTAGTCTACTTAAAAAATAGTTATGGTTTATTTTAAAAATATTTTGGGATAATTATATTATCTAATATTAAACTTTATAGTTGATTTTCAATAATAAATAGGTCTGACTTTTAAATGTTTTTGTCATAGTTATTAAATCAACAATGATGATTTAAGAAAGTGATGATTTGAAATTTTAGGTTTTGAGGATTTTAATAGGTTATTTTAGAAGCGTATGATTGAATATAGAAATATGAGATTAATTGAAAATTTACAATAATTATGTGATTATTTTATAGGTGACGATTAATTATTGTTCGACATTTTTTAGGAATTCCGATAAAGTTAAGAAGTTCAGGTAAGCAGGGTTCATATGCTAGACTTTACATTAAAATAAAATGAGTTGAGGTTATTTTTGAAAAATATGCATGTTTGTTATGAAAAGAAATTTGAACTATCTCAGTTATTTGTTCTGTATTACTCATGAGATTCTGTTTATGAAGAAAGTATTTTCTGTCATGAGTGGTGTAGACATGAGCTTATTTTTGACATTCTATTTCTGAACTTTGAAAAAGAGAGCGAATATGAAATTTGTGCATAAATTATGTTATGATATGATTTTATTCTGTTCCGAAGATTTTGTTCAGTACTCTATTTGGATAAGACGTGATTTCTGAAAACGTTTGGCATGACTCTCTGATTCTGAATTTGATTCTATTTCCGCTCTGTTCAGTTACAGCCCTGCCAGTGGGGTTAATAGTGGCATACAGCCCAACCACAGGTTACAATAGTGGATACGGCCCAACCACGAGTTATAATAGTAGATACGGCCTAACCACGGGTAATAATAGTGGAAACGGCCCAACCACGGGTAATAATAGTGGATATGGCCCTGCCATGGGTTATAGTAGTGGTCTCTGTTTTGAGTGCATACCTTGGTGACAGAGTAATTTATATTCTGCTTGGCTATCCGCAGATGCACAACCCTACCACGGGGGTTATACATGGCCTCTGTTCTGATATGATGTTCTAATGATGATGATGATCATTTATGCTATTCCAAATAATATTTTTGAATGAAATTATTTCTAAATCTTCACTCTGATATTTTGATAACATGTTTTGCTTCCGCACTCTGAAAATGAAAATGTTTTGTTCTGCATTCTGATTTCTGTAAATACTCATGTTTACACACTAGTATATGTTTTTTGCTTACTGAGTTGTTGATAACTCACCCCTTATCTCTATATATTTTTCAGATAATTTTGATGGTTTAGCTGGAGAATAAGAGTAGGAAATTTAAGCAAGGTGTGATGATCGAAGTGGAATAAGTGCCTGAGGGTACAACTGCTTATTTGAGAGTCATAGTTAGTAAACAGATTTTATTTTTCGGGTATTTTGATTTGATGAGTGAAGGATAATTTCGAGTTTTGGAGAGTTTTTAATTGATGTTATTGAGATTTTCTTTATTGTCCCCATGGAAGAACTTAGATATTTGGATTGATTAAATAGATTAATATTTTATGGGATTTTCTGGATTTTATAGTTGTATTATTTAAGTTGATTTTAGGTATTAAGAGTTAACTCTTCGGACCTCCAGGAACGGGGCGTTACATATATTGATTGCGAGCTCTGTGCTAGACCCGGGTGTTACAGCTCAAGCCATGAAAGCCTCGCAACGTCAAAATGCGAAAAATGAAGTGCAACTAGTCAGAGGAGTGAAATTAGCTGGGTGAGGGTGAAATGAGTAATGTTAGGTCGGTTAGACAATGCATGAGTACTTAAGCTATGCTAGTTAACACCAAAAGATCAGAGAAATGAATCTATACGTGCAAACTATGATCCTTATTGCAAGTGAAAACCTAGCTTAACTACGTACGTACATACCTGATAATCTGTTAGTTTCTACTGCATCGCTTTGGCGTCCCTCGTCTTTTTGAATTATCAAATGAACTTCATTGGTAGTCGTACCATTTGCCAATTGAATGTGTATACCTTTCAGATCATATAAATGTCAATGAATCACAAAATTAATAATTATCAAATGCTTAAGCCAAATTATTAATGCATGCAATGCTTGCCTACTACGTGTATGCATGTATATATATATATATATATACATCTTGCAGAATTTAATTAAAAAAGTAACAGAAATAGAAGAAGCAGCATTTCATAATTTTAAGTGAACTTTAGTACTCGAAATAACGTGATATATATTCCGCCTTGCATGTAATCCTTGTAAGAATAGTACTTAAATCCATGATCCATCATTATAATACAGAGTAACAGAAAGAAGAGTGGGCGTATACTCACAAGAGGAGATCCATCGTTTCCAAAACACGAGACGATGTCCACTTGGAAATGCGTACTTCGCAGAAGCTAATGCGTATAAAGGGCTGAAGCTATTGTTGTCCGGAGCAAGAACCAAACGTGGACGTACAGCGCCGGATTAGATCCAAAGCAATATCTGTACGTTGTGTTGTACCCGTACGTGTACATAAAACAATAATTAAAAAAAAAAAAAAACTGATAGAATTAATAATTGTAGTGGAGATGATATATATATATATAGTTTGACGAAGATCAAGTTGTTGCGTACGTACCTAAAGCTCTGGTATATATAGCTTCGCTACAAAGTGTTGAACCGCTCCAGCCCGTTTCTGGAATTAGATCTTCCAGCGGAGTGTGAGAATAAAGATATCGAGCTATTTTTATATATCCATTTGAAAGAGCCCAAACAACTGGAAGCATTCGGAACCCATTGGGGCCAGCTCTTCCCATGCTGACCAACTTTTTGTTTTTTCTAAGTATGCATTCCATCATCTTGTACTGTCCAGTTGATGTTGCCTTCAGTAGAGCTGTGTTACCGAAATTGTCTTGTACTTCCAAGTCATCTTCCGACATTTCCTGCACCAACGCTTCCACTATATGGACATGTCCCGCCTCAACAGACACTTGAAGAGCAGTCTTGCCCAAAGTAGTAATTTTTGCGCTCTTTGAATTGGGTTGGAGCTTAAGGAATTCTTTTGCAGAATTCCAATCACCACTTTGCAAAGCCTTGTGTTGTAACGCCCCAAATCCGGGTTGCTTAGAGAATTACTATCTATGACTTAAAAACATATTTCCCAACACAACTAAAATAAATCTTCAAAAACTTTATTAGCAAAACTCAATCTCATGTATTCTAAATAACCACATTGAAAACTCCACAAAGTCATTACCGCAACAAAAATAAACGAAGGAGTCCACAATCTCCCGGTAGTCATAACAAACCAAACTAATAATTTCATAAGTCTTACTAAACCCAAGATATAATTAAATCTAAGAGACATTAAAACTAAAGGACATCAAAATTCCTTCTTCTAACATCCTCTCCTCAGATTAATCATGCTCACTAATCTAATCCAGGTCCTTAGTTGGACTCTCCACATTATCTGAAAAATATTATGAAGATAGGGGGTGAGTTATCAAAAACTTAGTAAGCAAAGGACATATGCTAGTGTGCAAACACGAGCATTTACAAAGTACAGTATGCAGAACAAAACGTTTTCCAGAGTTATCATGCAAAACAAAATATGTTTTCAAAAGTAACAGAGTGATGGTTTTAAGACAAGTAAAATCCGTAATACTTTGGATTAACATAAACTGAGCATCATCATCACATCAAAACAGAGCATCTCACAGAGCATAAACCATGTTTCACCCCCGTGGAAGAGTTGTGCTAACCCCGGTGGCCAAACTGGGTAGAGACAGAGGTGAAATCTTTCCCTTATTCTTCTCGGAGCCCCGAGTGTGCACACAGGAAAGACCACAATAAAACCACTTTCTTTCCAAAATGGGTGCTGTGATACCACGTATTTACGTGTATTTTGACTAAATAAATTATTCCATTTACTAAGATTATGGACTTTCTTGTTTTAAATTTTAAATGATTTACGTGATATTATTTTAAGATTTTTAATTGTTAATTCAATGTATTTTCTTGTTATTAATTATTGTTCATTATTTAAATTGCTCCTTATTTTAAATTAGTTTATTGTAGGATTTAATTATTTTATTTTTATTTAGTCACTGTGTTTAAATTAGTTTATTTAAATTGTTGTTTTGAAATCATTTTCGTTGGATTAGTTTCGAGATCCTGAGTTGAAAGACTGGATCTCATTTCTTCATTTTTTTTTTCTTTTTCCTCTTTTCTTCTTTCTTTTTCTTCATTTCTCTCCCCTGCCTCCCAGCTCGTGCGACCCCTCTCCCTCTGTTTCTCTCCGTGCGTCTCTCCCTCCAGCCCACCGTCGTGTACCATCGTCTGGCGTCACCGCTCAGCCCACTAGCTCCACCACCCTCCGGCGACCTCCCCCACCCCAACTTCCCTTCCCCACACTCTCTCTGTTGGCCGTGTAGAACCCATTCGGGTTGTGAATTTTCTATGCCGTCGTGGTCGTCACCACCCCTCCCGTTTGCTTCCCCTCCGGCTGGCGACCTCACCCTCCGATTTCCAGCCCCTCTCGGGCCACCGTTAACCTCCACACACGGCTTGAAGCCGTAGCCCTCTCTTCGCTCCAGCACCGCCGTCATGCCACCTCTGCCCACCATTTCTTCACCACTTTATCCTCAACCTCCTAGCAACCTAATGCACACATCCTCAGTCCCGATTTGCCATCGGTGAAGCACATTCATCAACATTTTCATTTTGGACATTTTAGTCTTCAACCACCCTCTATGCCGCCACCCACAGCCAACCACCACCACCATTGGTTTCACCAATATCTCTAAGCCCTTCCCTATCAATCTCAGGTCTTGGTTTCTCCCTGTTCAAAAGTGGGTTTTTGAGACCCACGGCCACAGTACATTTTGCACTATTCCATTGTTGTGCCGCCACTTCTAGCACCTCCGTGATCTTTCAAAAATTATATTATAGCATTGTAAGTATTTTTCCAAAGAAATTTTGAGATTTAAATGTATTTTTGCGCTAACTCATATTTACTGTGAATTGATTGGTTGTGCGAGACTGAGTCTAAGGAGTAAGGGGGTCGATTGGATTGGATTATGGAGTTGTTCGTGTGATTTGTTTATGATGTGAGATTTGTTAGATGTTTCGGGTTTAAATATTGGTGTTTTGAGGTTGACGTTGGTTATGATGGATATTGATGATTTTAGAAAGTGATGATATATTTTGGGATTATGATGGTTTTAAGTTTTGAGGAATTAAATTAGGTTATTTTTGAAGCTTAAGCTTAAATATCGAAATACGTGATTGATTGGAAACTTACAGAAATTACGTGATTATTTTTTATAGGCAACGATTTATAGTCGACTCGACATTTTTTTGAGAAATTTTTGAAAAGCTAAGAAGTCCAGATAAGCGGGATTCCTATGCTAGATTTGCATAAAAAGAAATGAACTGAGGTTGGTTTGTAAAAAAATGTGCATGTTGTTTTAAAAAGAAAATGTGAAAAACAACCTCAGTATATGTTTTGCATTCACTCATGAGATATGTATGAAAGAGAAAAAAAATGTTTTTGACATGAATAGTGTAGACATAAGCAATATTTGACATGTTTATGAAATATGCAAAAGAGCGAATATGATATCATTTGAGATTTTTATGCATGTGATATGAAATAATTTGGATCTGTTTTTGATCAAATGGAAATGATATGAATATGTTTCGCACGTGTTTTGATATGATATGGATATGATAAAACTTTGGCATACTTTTTTGTTCTGAATCTGATTCTGAATATGGTTCTGATATGATGATACTGCATAATTAATATAGTTGAATATCGGGAACTCAATACAACTCCCACATAAGCTCTCGGATGCTCTCTCTAAAACTCCCGCTCTCTCTAAAACTTTCTGACCGGCTTGAGGGGGTGGGAGTTTCGGCTCCTTCCCCCCTCACTCTTCCCTCCCCCTTCTGGTTTTTTTTGTATTTGTTTTTAGTTTTTTTGTTTTTTCCAGGCCAAACAAAGGGAGAATCGCCGTTCGTGATCTTTCGGGTCCCTATAGTCAACACGCGCCCCACCAAGAGGTTGCCCAGCCGCTGATCTACACGTCCACCGAACACGGCTCCAACCGGAGTGGAGTGTAGCCTGAACGCGCGGGACGAAAATTCCAAGCTCGTCGGCGCGTGTCCTTCACGCGCCACCAAGGAGCTCTTCGCCGTTGCGACACGCGGCTGCTCCTGAACCGGCGACTCCGGATCTTCCAAGATCGACTGTCGGTTTTCCCTTCTGAGGCATTTTTGTGCATTGTTTTTCCCTTTTTACAGTGTTTTCTCAATGTAATTTATTTATGCCTTGTCTTTATTTTCAAGAAAACAAAAAAACCCAAAAACGTTTGTCCCTTCAGACTTAGGTCCAAAGGATGTTGGGGTTTGGTTTCTCCATACTCAATCTAGTTGGGTATGGAGTTTTATGTTTGGTTAATGTGAACTCTGTCGGGAACAGAGTTGTGCTATCTCTTAGATTTCGGTCTTTAGAGATAAGCCGTCTGGACTAGACCATGTCAGTCACAATAGTGTACTGAGATTCTATTAACGTTTGTAATTGACTTGTTGTTTGAAGTCAAATTTGTATGTCCTCTTTAAATGAATGGAATGAGATCCGTTGTTGTCCAAAAAAAAAAAAAAGATATGATGATACTGGTTCACGTGATAGGGTTGGTACCAACATGATATGTTATGATATGAGTGTACCCACTTTGGAAACAAAGTGGTCTTTTTACGTGTTATTTCTTGTGTGCACACTCGGGGCTCCGAGATTGAAAAAGGGGAAGTTCACCATATGACACTGCCTTGTTTGGCCACCGGGGATAACACAGCCCTACCACGGGGGTTAAACGTGGTATATGATATGATACAATATGAAATGATAAGATGAAGATGTTCAGTTATGTCATGCCAAAGCGTTTTTGAATATGAAACGGATCTTTAAATATGAATAGTTGATTTTGAGTATGAAAATATTGAAAGGTTGCTCTGATTTTCTGATAACACGTTTTTCTGAGATCTGCATAAAAAAATAAAATGTTTTGTTTCTGCATACTGAACTTTCTGAAAAGGCTCATGTTTACATACTAGTATATGTTCTCTGCTTATTGAGTTGTTGATAATTCACCCCTTATCTTCATATATTTTTAGATGACACGGATTACCCAGCTGGGGGTCTGGATTAGAAATTGAAGTTTGACTAGATATGGATAGAAGGTCAAGTCCATGTGTTAGTAGAAGAGTATAACTTGAGTATTTGAAGTTCTTTGAGTTGTTTGGACCTATTGTGATTTAAAGATGTATTGGTTTATTTCGTAGAGATTATTGGAAAATTGTGGACCCCTTTGGTTTATGATATTTTATAATGATGATTTATGGAGTTTGTATTATGGTTATTTGGAAATATGAGATGGTGTGCTATTTATGAAGTCTTTGGAGTTTTAGGTGCTTGAAGAGATAGGTTTGTAAGTGACAGGTAGTAATTCTCCGACCCTTCCAGATACGGGGCATTACAGGTGCACTCAGAGATGGAGAAGTTGGTACCAACCCAAACATAGCAAAGCATAACAGAGCAGAGACAAAGTCAGATACAAAATCAGTACACCATGCCAAAGGTTTTCAGATGCCATATCAAAACAGAACATAATACCAGAACATAACCAGGTCATTCTTACATACTGAAAACAAAAGTCGGAGCATCTTTCTAAATAAATGCATAATTTTTCAGAATTCTCAAATACCGCTCTTTTTAAGATTTCAGAGACATCATAACAAAATTTAGCTCATGTCTACACAATGCATGTCAGAAAATAATTTTCCTTTTCCACACACATTTCATGAGTATGCAAATAAACGACTGAGGTTGGTTTTGTTTTCCTAAGTTCTCATTTCATCACAAAATATGTAAAGTTTTTAGAAAGTCAACCTCAGTCTTAATAACTTGTATAAAGCCTAGCATAGGAACCTCGCTTACCTGACTCCTGCAGCGTATTATCTGTCTTGAATTCGACCTCTAAAAATCTCGTCACCTATTGATAGAAAATAAATATACACTGAGTGTTAAAAGACAATTGACACAACTTTCATCTAAATAATTAAAACCCAAAATCCCAAACCATATTATAGCAAAAACAACTCACTAAGACAACCATATAGTAATCTGGATAGCCCGCACTTCAACCCAAAATACCATATACTAATTTTGATATTGTCCTCTATGCCCACCAAAACCAATGTCAACTCAAATAATCAATAACTCACACTCATTTCAGCAGCTCATAACCCCAAGCAACCACCAACAATTTAACCAAAACAACATTACACAATTTCAAAACTCCTCCCACACCACCTCTTCAAAACCCAAAAGCCACACTTTATAATTATTCTTCAACACCAAAACACCATCAGATTACAAAGCCCCCAAATTTGATTATAAACAGTAGAGATTTTCCAATGATCATAACATCAAAAGCCACGAATTCACACCATGAAAAAGGAATGTAAAACAGCACTCGGTTTCCTTACCCGTTTGACAGAGCTCGGCGTCAACACTATGGCAAGGAGATTAACCACTTCACAGATGGGAGAGAACAAAAGAGAAGCGAGAGTGGGTGAGCATCTAAACCAGTAGAGAGAAAACACAGCAACACCACCTGGAAAAACCCCACGCGGCAGCTCATTGAAACAGAGGATAAAATGAAGAAAAAATAAAATAAAAATAAAAGGAAAGGCATCGACTTGAGAGGAAAGGGAGATACCTGAAGATGACGACACTGTGCAAGAGGGAGAGAAGAGACGAGTTTAAAGAGAGAAACGCTAAACTACAAAGATGGAGGAACGCGAGAGAGAGGCGTCGACTTTGAGAGAAAACCGAATGTGAGGAAAAATAAAATGGAGAAAAGTTAGGGCATGGAATTCAGACTCACGAAAACAGACCAAACGAAAGGGAAAGTTGAAATCGGGAAGTGAATGTGGGTTACGTGTGAGAGAGATGTTTGAACGAGGGAAACCCAGAAAAGAAAAGAAACTGAAAGAGAAAGAGGGGGAGAAGGAATCGGGGGAAAAAGAAAAGTTGAGGAAGAAGATACTTACCCCCAAAACGGCGCCGTTCGCACTCCTCCACGGAAATGGGATGGGCCCTCGGGCACGATCCGAGCCTCACAAATAAAAAGAAAAAAGAAAACTGGGCCTTACATGTGTAGTGGCGCATACCCCATATAGTAGTCCGCGTTGCAAGTATTAATTATGTTTTGCCTCCTTGCGCCAAGTTTGCCTTGTTTTCTTATAATAAAATGAAATCAAACTATTTATTCGTTTTGGGCTGCTAGATGCATGTCAGAGTTGAGTACATGATGATATGTGTGTGTATGTAAATTAGATGATCATTAGAGTTAGTACGAACAAGAAGCATGCCATGTTTAGGGAGGAAACATATATGCCTAAAACGTCTCTAGCAAGCTAGCTATAATATGGTGAGAAAAGAACTATAAATAAGTCACAAAAATTGCTTGAATATCATATGAATTTTCAATCAACGATCAAACGTGCAATGAGTTGTTTGTCAGGAGGTGTAGCAAATAAGCTCGCAACAAACGACGGAGAATTATTAATTAATAACCTAGCAAATATATATATGAATTGTGTAATATTCTCATCCCGTCACAATGTGTTGACATTAAAATCATTGATTTAAATTCTAACTTATTTCAACTTGTAACAAAGGAAAAAATCAAGACTACATTGTATTTTGCACATATTCGATTCATATATAGTGAATTTCTCTTCTAGACTATGGTCGCGGGCTTCATTAATGTGAAACCACGCAAGTATTAGTCTCATTTTTTTTTTTACAAGTTCATTCATTTTCTCTTATTAAGGGTAGTTCAACACTGTCACCACCAAGATTCGATCATCTGATTACCATTGACTTTTGGGTTTTAAAGTCAACATCAATGGTTGACGTCTTCTGTGAGATTGAGTTGTTCCTCTTTGAGAAATGGTCACATGACCCAGAGAAATATAAAAAGAAATGAAGAGCCAAGTCCTCTCTCATCAATCTCTTCATGTATGTCTCCTTTTGTTATTATTTCAATTTGCCCATGAACATACCGTCTTTGTTTAGAAATTATAACAACTAATCCTAAACCCATGGGAAAACTCACCTAAAGAACTCTGCTGGTCCAAGACCATTGGAGTAACTTGCATGAGGCAGCAAGGGACATGGAGTACAGTGCTCGCATGACGAGCTTGCCTTTCTGGCATTAATGGTAAGCTCCTTGTTTACATGAGCTCTCACATCTGCCCTCATGGTGAGCTCCCCATTTCAAGGGAGCTCCTCCCATCTCCCAATGACAAGCCAACAAGAGAAGCGAGTGCACACTTGCACCCGCCTAGGCCGTCAAGATCAATACATACACACATCCGAACCATAGAGTGCTATCCTGTCATGGCACAAAACATTCAAGTGTTCGACATTCGCATGTTTTTCACAACTCTTATTAACAAAGTATTAAATTACATTCCTATTGATTACATATTGACATGCCTATTGCATACCTAATTTGTTAAATATTTTAACATCAAACATTAATATTAGGATCTTCGATCTGAACCACAATATCCAATACAATTATATGAGTTAGAAAACATACCTCTCTCCATTGTAACTTGATGGAGAGTTGACCTAACTACAAGAGAATGATTATCACCCTAACAACTTTTCATATGAGTTTCTCCTAATAGCTAGGGCACAATTATGTTATAGGGGAGAATTATTAACCGTCTTAGTACTTGAAAATATTTCTTAGCCATCATGGAAACTCTAGTTGTGGTTTTATCCCATTATAACTCATTAAATAACCGATTTGATTTGGGCTAGTACAAACGTATTGAGATATGGGCATGTGGAACATCTAATTAGAATAAAGCTCTTATATTCTCCCATTTTGCCCATATTCACCCATAAAACAATATTTTGCTTTAGCTAGAAAGAAGATTCTAATATTGGCTTATTACAAGAGAATAACCAAACTATTCACGTTCAATTTCAGAATACATTCTTAGCCCAAAATGCATAATATGAATTCATTATATCAATGTTAACAATGCGAGCCAAGGGGGTCATTTGTTATATAACCAACAAAATTATTTTTATGTACTACATACAACACTTGTAACTTCATTTATCATGATCTTTAATAGGGATTACTTAGGCTAATGATATAATGGCTTGGGTTGAAATTCATGTCCATTTCAAACATTATCTTGTCATCATTCATACACAATTCAATGTACATATAAAGTGGAAAGAAAAAATCAACAATAATAGATATCCTCAAGTGTCCAAAAAAGGTTTAATATATAATGGATGTGGCCGAACAACCAATATTTGTGGATTGGTGTTTTAAACTTCCGGAATTATAAATGAATCCGAGGAAGATGATTAACCTTGTGGTGGAGTAGTACCTTTGTGATACCCCATATGATATGGATAAGGGTAGGTGGTGTATGGGATCCCACATTGCTTGGGAATGAGAAGTTCTTACTCTTTATAAGGTTCCAATGGAGCTCCAATTGTATCATTAACTAGTCATTTTGGAGTATACGCAATGTAGTTTGGGTCTTCCATTGGGATGTTACAAATGGTATCAAAGATAATCCCAACCAGAAATGTGAGACTTGAGCCATGCCACCTACAATGGACAGGCCCGACGAGGACGTCGGGAATTTAAGGGGGGTAAATTGTGATATCCCATATGATACAGATAAGGGTAGGTGGTGTATGGGATCCCACATTGCTTGGGAAGGAGAAGTTCTTGTTCTTTTTAAGGTTCCAATGGAGCTCCAATTGTATCATTGACTAGTCATTTTGGAGTATACACAATGTGGTTTGGGCCTTCCATTGGGATGTTACAACCTTTGTGGTACGTTGTGCTTGGGCCACTATAAACTTGAGGCATCTAGTGGACTAAATTAGATTGGGTTGCATATGGGCCCAAGTATTTCAATTCTTTTTTACCTATGGTTTGGATTATAAAATTTTGTTATTTAAGTTGGTTAAATATTGGTATGGTTTGATTTTGTTATCTAGGTCGTAATTCTACTACTTTTTTGTTATGAGGTTTAGATAGTACAGTGTAAAATATCAGGTAAGTAATGTTCCTATGCTTTTGCCCAAAAATTGGTCTTTTTTGTACACACACTCGGCACACCTAGTTTAAAAGGAAAATATTTTACTCGAAGGGACCTCCACGAGCCAATCTTTGAGGACATCCTCAAGCCTGTCTTAGAGGTTTCTAGCCAATCTCGATGGTCCCCTCGAGTATATCACATTCACCTATAGTAATCCTACATGCCTCCATGGCTTATGCTTCTATTTTATATCTTGCACTTGTTTAGAATAGAGTAAACAACAAAGAAAATTTATCTATGCTATTAGTTTCGTTAATAGTAACAAGAAAATTGCTCCTAAAAGGTAATCACAAAATATTGCTTTCACAGTAGAATTTAATCAAATTTGCCAAAACTTTGCACAAACAACAATAAACAAGAAAAGAAAAAGAAGAAAACAACTCGTTCAAAAATGGGAATGTCATCATTTTGTCTTCCTTGTCCCTAATTGTAATCTTATGTTTGTTTTTTTCTTGGGTTCAATAATGTTATTGTTGCTTGAGAAAGAGACAGAGAGTCCTTGGTTGTTTGAGGAGCTTCTTGGTTCAACCTTTTGATCAGGTGCAATCATTGATCCTTCCTCGTGAACATTACCGAATATGATATTCAATGAGTTTCCCTACTCAGCCACTGGGTTATAACTAGCTCCTTTCGATGGTGGTTGCTGCACTAATTTAGGCAACATATCCCAAACTGTTTTAGCAGAATTTATATCATTGATCTGAGATTGTATTTCCACCCCACATGAAATCTAAATTGCATGCAAAGCTGCAGCATTCTTCTTCCTCCAAGCTTTGAATTCCACTGCATCATCTTCTGGTTTTGGAGGTTCTGTGGTTGTTTCAAAAATATCCCAAAGATCTTGAGCCAAGAGATAGTTTTTAATGCAAGCACTCTAGTTCGCGTAATTTTCATTTCTAAGAACCTCAAGAACAATTGTGCTTGAGAGCATACTTGTAGCCATGTTCAATCTGTCGAAATCAAGAAATATATTTACAATTAGATGAAACTTGAAAGATATATTGACATCATGATACGCATTTCAATTTCCTGTTATGGATATAAATAAGTAAATTTTATCTCTTCCCTTTGACTTAAGTCTTTCAGGACAAGGATTTTCACATGCATGGTATTTCAATAGAATTCCTGAATTTGAACCTTGACCTTTCAATTCATTCTAAATAAATATTCCATATGTTGGGAGAGTTTGACCCGCAAGTGAAATAGAGTATTAATAATATGTATTTTTATCACCATGCCAGTGCTAAATGCTACTGAAAGATGATAGAAAATGGTAAACAACGTTGGCCTTGATCTTCATCTAGTGTATTTCAATTTATATAAAGAGGACCTATGTTCTTATTACTTTATATAGGATCTCTTCCTTACAAAGAGGACCTGTATAAAGAAGAAGAAAACAAACCTTAAACCCTGTCTGGGAGAACCAAAGAAATAAGAGAAATGTATCGCAAAATCTATGAAACACTCTTTGATGATATATTTTCAATGTCTACTAGTCATGTTGACCGTAGTTATTATTTACTATTATTTCCTATAATAAAATCAAGAGAAAACAAATGTGTGGATGTGGACATAGTTTTAGGATTATGAGGATTTTAATGGTTACAAAAATAAAGGTTAATTAAATATTTTAGGTTTTAATTGCAAGTACATGCTTAAGTATAAATTTACACAAATTACATGCCTATTTTAAAGGTTGAGGAATGATATTCGTTTGGCCCTGTTTTGGGGAAATTTAGAGAATGTGTAAAATTAAGGTAAGCAATGCTCCTACGGTAAGTTTTGCCAAAAACTGACTAAGATGAAATCTAAAACGTTGATCTGATTCTACGATATTATCTGTTTAGTATACTATTTATGTTATTGCATTGTATTTGAAACCCCTAAAGTATAAGATTTTGTTCTGTCCGATTTCTAGCCCGGCCACGAGATATAATTAAGGGTGTCAAATTGTATTAACGGGTCATGTTTGTGTTGTGTCAAGACATGTATATTATATTATATGGGTCAACCCTAACCCGACCTGTTAAGCTTATCGTGTTAAAATCTCAAACCCTAACACGACCCATTAATATAATGGGTCATGTAATATCAACCCGTTTTGACTCGTTTATGTAAATAGGTTGAATATACTCGAAATGAACCCATTTGACCTAGTTAAGTTTAGCATAATTTTATATAAATGTTAAAATCACAATATGTATAAAAAAATATAAAACTAGCTACAAGTCCAAAATTACAATTCTAACAATAAAAATATTGAAATTAAAATCCTAATAATTTGATTTTAAGGTATAAAGGTATAATTGTAACTTTAACTTTTTTAATGAGTCATAACGGGTCATAATGGGTTAACACGTTATCAACCCGTTAAGCAATCGTGTCTTAACAGCTCAACCCGTTTTGACCCAAACCCGTTAAAGCTAAACCCTAACCTACTTTTATCGTGTCATGTTCTTGTTGGGTTAACGAGTCGTGTCACATATTGTCACCCCTAATATAATAGTGGTCTCTCATTTCTTGCCCCACCAAGGGATATAATAGTGGATTCTAACCCTACCATGGGAAATAATAGTGGCCTCTATTTTGAGTGCAATTGCTTTGGTGATTTGGTGATTTATGTTCTGCTTTGCTATCTGGAAAATGCACAAACCTACCATGGGGTAAACATGGCCTCTGTTTTGAGTGCACTTACTTTGGTGACAAAATAGGGATTTATGTTCTACATAGCTAATAACAGATATGTACAATCCTACCATAGGAGTAAATACGGCCTTTGTCTCGAGTGCACTCATTTTGGTGACAAAACATTTATCTACATTTTGTTTGGCTATCCACAAACATGCACAACCCTGTCATGGGAGTAAGCATGGACTCTGTTTTGTTTCTGATGTTGTTTAATATGCTTGTGTGTAAGGTCTTTTGTATATATTATTTGACAAATAAATGTTTCAGAAAATATAATTGCTATTGTTTTTGAGAATTTTTTGCTTCTACATTCTGTAGCTGGCTCACGTTTACACACTACTATAGGTTTGCTACCTTTTGATTCGGTGGACTCACCTTTTGTCCCCTATTTTTTTAGATACTTTGTGGTTATAACAATTAGAATAGATGACACATGACAGGATTATAAGAGAAAGGTGGTATAAGTGGGTTAGTATGAGTTCAAAGATTTTTTTTTACAATGTTTAGTTTATTCTATTTGGAAGAATTTTTAAGCATTTGACTTTGGAGGATAATTATATCGTAGTTTTATATTTTATGGATTTCATGTTAAAAGGTACGTTGCGATTATGCATGGGGCTTCACAAAATATATACGAATAACATGGTAAAGTAACGTTACCCTTGTAGAACTCCTTGCATAAACTAGAAACTACCATATTTGTAACGCCCCGTCTCCGAGGGTCCGGAGAGTTAACTCATATTATCTGATAATCAACTCCAACGTTACTAATACCCTTCCAAAAGCTTCAAGTCAAACGTAAGCACTTTAAATTTAATTAACCACACATACTTGTATATAAAATCCTCAATACAGTAACCCCAAAAATTACCAACTTCTCTACATATCACTTAAACTCACATTTCAACAATATAATTATCAAAAATCACCAACACCCATCGAAAATTTTCTATTCTTAATCCACTATTCCTAAGTCATCTCACCCAATTCTTCATAGCTTGATCCTCAGCTGAAATATCCAAAAATCATCTGAAAATATTGGAGATAAAAGGGGGTGAGTTATCAACAACTCAGTAAGCAGAGAACATATACTAGTATGCAAACATGAGCATTTACAGATTTCAAAATGCAGAACAAAACACTTTATTTTCATAATGCAGAGCCAGAACATATTATAAAAATATCAGAGCGAAAGCTCAAAATATTTTTATTCAAATTCTTTTGGCATAGCATAACTGACCACCATCATACCAGAGCATCATATTGCATCAGAGGCCATGTTTAACCCCCGTGATAGGGTTGTGCAAACCCCGGTAGCTAACCTAATAGAAACAGAATGTGAATCTTCCCCTTATTTATTCTCGGAGCCTTGAGTGTGCAGACAGGAAAGACCACCAGAAAATCACTTTGTTTCCAAAGTGGGTGCACAAGAAACAGAACAGTTGGTACCAACCCAAACAGAAGCCACTATTAGTACTCGTGGTAGGTCAAATAGGTCACCATCCACAAACCACATCCCGATTCAGAATGTCATGCTAAAAGTTTTCAGAAATTACATCATATCAGAATACAGAACATCTTCAGAACATAATAGAGTTTTCAGAAATCACATTATATCAGAGTACATAATATCATCAGAATAGAACAGAGTTTTCAGAAATCACAAAACATAATTTTATGCACAAACTTTCGTATTCGCTCTCTTTTGCACAATTCAGAAGTAAAATGTAAAATAGCTCATGTCTACACCAGTCATGCAGAAAATATTTTATTCTTAAACAGAATCTCATGAGTAATGCAGAACAAATAACTGAGGTAGTTCAAATCTCTTTTCATAACAAAACATGCATATTTTCAACAATCAACCTCAGTCTATTTTATTTTTATGCAAATCTAGCATAGGAACCACATTTACCTGGACAACTTAGGCCTCGTTTGTTTTGAAAGTATCTCATCTCATCTCATCTCATCTAATCATTACAACTTTCCCAACTTCCAATACAAAATAAAATAAACAATTCAACTTTTTCAAATCTCAAAACAAAAATAATATTAAAAAATATACTTTAACAATATTTTATTCAACTTTTTAACTTTAATCTCATCTCATCTCATCTCATCTCCGAAAACAAACGAGGCTAAGCTTTTCAGAATTTTTCCCAAAAATGTCGAGTCGACTATAAATCGTCACCTAAAAAAATAATTACATAATTTTCGTAAGTTTCTAATCAATCACGGATTTCGATATTTAAGCCTAAGCTTCTTAAATAACCTATTTTAATTCCTAAAAACTTAAAATTTTCATAATCCCAAAATATATCATCATTTCCTAAAATCACCAATATCTACCATAACCCACGTCAAACACAAAACACTAATATTTAAATCTGAAACAGCCAACAAATCTCGTAACATAAACCAATCACACAAACAACTCTATCATCCAATCCAATCGACCCTCGCACTCCCCGGACTCAGTCCGGCAAAACCAATCAATAATTCAATACAGTGTAATGAGTTAGTGCAAAATACATTTAAATCACAAGAGTTCTTTGGAAAATACTTACAATGACATAATATAATTTTGGAAAGATCACGGAGCTGTATGAAGCGACAACGCAGCAACAAAACAGTGCCAAATCAAAGATCCACTTTTGAACGGGTGCAAACGAAGACCCGAAATTGATAGGTTAGGGCCTAGGGATGTCAGTGAAGCTAGTGATGGTGGTGGTTGGCCGTGGGTGGTGGCGCAAAGGGTGGTTTAAGTGCAAAAATACCCAAAACGGAAATATTGATGGTGGGGCTTCACCGGTGATAGATCGGAGGTGAGGTTGGGTCCATTGGGTTGCTAGGAGGTCGATGATGATGTGGTGAGAAGATGGTGGCCGGAGGTGGCGCGACGGCGGCGCAAGGAGTGCCGCGGCTTGGTGATGCGCGTGGGAGCTAACGGCGGCGCGTTGGGGCTGAGATTACAGCGGGGTGGTCACCGGTGGCTGGGGAGGACGGTGGGTCGGGCAGTGTGGCGCACGACGGCTCGAGGCGGCGGGGTTGGGTGGATGAAGGAATGGACGGAGAGAGGGAGGGGGAGAGTCGTGCGCGCGCGAGAAGAGGCCAGGGAAGAAAAGAAAGAAGAAAGAAAGGAAAAGAAGAAAAGAAGAAAAAGAAAAGAGGAAAGAGAAAATGTAGGGAACGAAATGAGGTCCAATCCTCCCATCTTGGGTCACAAAAATGATCAAACAGAAACGATTTTAAAATAGTAAGTGAAATAAAATAATTCAAACATAATGATTAAAATGAAAATAAATAATTAAACCCAACAATAAGTTAATTTAATTTGAGAAGAAATTTAAACGCATAACAATAATTAATTTAGAGAAAACATTTCAAAAAATAATTTTCGTAAACTAAAAATCATAAAAATAACTCCACTAAAATTCCAATAGTTTTAAAACAAAAGAATAAATTTTTGAATAATTAAAAATATTCTCTCATTAAAAATACACTAAAATACGGGGTGTTATAATATTAAAGTTGGTGACTTTCTTCCGGATAACAAATGAAAAACATAAAAAATAGAATAATAGTTAGATCACTTGATAGAAATGATATGGAGAAAAAAATTGGATTGAAGTTGTGGGACTTCACTCATGTTACCTAGAATGTGTAATGGTCTAACAAGAAGTACGTTAAGAATTAAGGAATTATTGTAATGTCTCAAATCCATTTTTGCAGATAGTAATGGAGGTAGAGTAAAGAGACCATTGCACTCGATTCATGACATTTGGCATCTTCCAGAAGGGGAGCGAATTGATATGGAGCTCAATAATCTTGGTCAACCCATCAAAAAGCAAGACTCAAAGGTGGAAGGTTTGGTGGCCTAATAGTGAGAACTAATAAGTTGGTTCCAATAATTTATAGGGATTGGAGGTCGGTGCCTAAAACCATAAAGGAGGAAGCGTGGGGTCTCATAATGGTATAGAACTTTTATTAAACCATTATTATTAATTAAATAGGTATATTTTGAAAATTTTGTTGAAAAGCAAGACATATACTTGTGCAAATTTATTTTGACTGTAGGGCAAGTTTAAAGTTCCTAATGACAAATTTGATGCATTCAAAAAATGGATACTGAAGAACCTGGGGAAGAAATTGAAAGACTACAAGCACGAATTGAAGAAAAAGTTACTTCATGGAAAAGACACCTCTACAGCACAAATGGTGGCAAGGGCATGTCCCAATATGGTGGACTTATCGCAACTACCGTAGTTGGCCAATCTTTGGTTTGATCCAAAATATATGGTAACAATGCACGTATTTCTCTTATAGATTTAGAAAGTCAACCAACTAGTTATTTTAATCATCATTCTCATAATTTTTGGAATGTTGTAGTCAAAATGTAATAAAAATAAGGAGTGTCGTAAGAAGGTGGTGGTTGTCCACAACGGAGGATCAAAAGATTATGCAATATATGCCAATGATGAGGTATTTATTTAATTAGTATTATTTACTATTGAATATTTTTTAGTTATTTGTTTTCAATATATATGTTTAATCTAGAATATTGGACGCAATAGAAATCAACTGGGACATTGCCAAGTTGAGCCCAGTTGTTTGTCACGACCCATAAGAGAAAGGATGACATCCATTAAAATAATGAGACGAAGAAAAAAGTGGTATGTTTATTTTCAATTTATTATTTTTAATTTTGATGGATTTATAAGATGAAGAATGTATATTTTTTATTATCTATTACAGGCTGAGATGGAGGAACTT